>NW_020175414.1:1879206-1951296 GCF_003031525.2 Neophocaena asiaeorientalis asiaeorientalis | reverse complement strand
ATATACATTATATGTATGGAGAGAGAGAGAAAGAAAAAAGAGAACATAAATTATTCACACATTACTTGAAATATACTAAATGCTCTTATATGATAGCAGTTTTAATAGTCTCATATTTGTTAAATACATCTATTTGATAATAAGTATTATTACCATTATTATTTTTTTCAAATACAATTATATCTAGATGCAAGAAAAGTGTTTCAAATTGTCCTTAAAAAAAAGCTCCTCCCTTTTCTTTATATGTTTAATAACAGGCATAAGATGTATGAATAAAACTTCTTTGATAAATATTTCAGTCAGTTATTTGGATAGACATTTTAAGCATCTTACATCCAACCTGCTAATATTATATATTTATTATATTCTCTTATTTGAATTTTAAAAATCTATATTTGCAAATTAAGTTTATATTATTCCATTCCTTAAACAATAAACTATCCCATTCCTCAAACAAATTTCATGAAGTTCTGATTATTATATGTTTTTGCTTGTCATCTTTCTCCAGCCCTCCTGGAGGCTCTGTGACAAGTATTAATGATTTTTCTCTATGGAAAGGAAATGGTAAGTAGTAGTTCTTTCTAGACCTGGAATCTATCAATATATGACACATGACTCAGATATTGTCACATGTCCTATGGTAACTATCTGAGTATAAACTGGAGATGTGTTATGGCCAAAACACCTCCATGTGTGTAAGTTTAATGAGCATTTACACTTCTTAGAGTCTTTATATGCGAATCTGGGCCAGAGTGCTTCCTGTTTCAGCCAGAAAGTACATATGGAGCACTTTAGAAGTCTTAAACCTCTCTCTGCCTTTTTCTCCTCTGTCTCCTTGAAAGCTGTAGCAAAGTTTCCTATTGGCTAAGTTCTCTGAATTCTGTGAGTCTGATATAACCACCTTATCCTTGTGCTGTCTCACATTGGCATTGTTAGCAACATTGTCTTCTAGACAGTTTTAGCTGCCCTAACAGAATACCATAGACTGGATAGATTATGAAAAACAAATATTTATTTCTCACAGATCTGGAGGCTGGGAAGTCTAAGATCACAGTATTGGCAAATTCATGTGGTAGCTGGTAAGGGCTCACTTTCTGGTACATAGATGGAGCTGTGTCCTCACATGGTTGAAGGGGGCAAGGGAACTCTCCTTGGTCTCTCTTATGAGGGCACTAATCCCATTCATGACAGAGCTCTCTTGACCTAATCAGCTCTCAAAAGTCCCACCTCCTGCTACCATCACCGTGGGGCATAGGTTTAATCATATGAATTTAGTGGGGGACACATTCAAAACATAGCACAGACCCATCAATCATAATGGCTGAGGTATTTTCTGGCAGACAAAGCAGGGGATAAAGAGAAACATGGTGAGGACTTGATTCTAGAATGACTGTTTACACAATCTCCGTATAAAGTGGCAAAGGCTTGGAGTGGATTATAGGTGATAAGTTTATGAAAAGAACTTGGAAGAAATAGAACTAGACTTGTCAGCGATGGGTAAGTGCAAGAAATGCAAGGCAGATGTTAAATAAGAAAAACATTCCATTCCCTGACATTTGTTAAGAGCCCTGGTAAAAGCTAGATTTTTAAAATAAGAGGCTATAGTAGTTCTAGAAAAATCCTTTCTCTATAAGCCTCATTAAATGTTGGCTACCTGGGCAGATGGTACCTTAATTCACAAAGGAACTCAATTGAAACCATTTGAAATAATCTGAAACTAAAAATAAACAAACAAAGCAAAATAAAACAAAAAAACTGTATAGGTAGGTGGAAACCATGGCCAGGTAACTACAGAATGCATAGAGTATCTTGTTATAAAGTTAAAATGATTTTTTGAAGAAATGGTAAGGTGAAGTATGCTGAGTCATTACTGATTTAGTTTTAGCAATAACAAATAGGACCAAATTATCATATGGCTAATTCCAGATACTTTTGAATGAAAAGGATTATTGGGGTTGTTGATGGGTCCCCAGGTGGCTACAAATTTTATATGCAGGAAATTTAATGTGGTATGACAATATTACTGTTGTAGAAAGTGAAGGTGGGGATTGGGAAGATCTACACTGAAGATGAAAATTGGCCCGTTTCCTTGTTGACTTAAAAGTAGAATTTTTTTTTTTAATTGATAGAAAAATGGAGCACAAAGAGATCTAGGTTGGCTGTATGGTGGCTAATCTATCACAGTTGTTTTCATGTTCATGACAAAGATAGTGTTAAAAGATTGTACATGTCATGGACATGATGAAAACAGTAGAACCTGTATGCTACCATAGTTACACTTGAGAATGTCATTTCACTAAGACACCCTTACCCTCCTTTTGGAGTTCAGATTTCACAGGACTTGTCAGTAATGCTTCTGAGACTCTGTTTATCCTTTTCCGTTAACTTTTTTGTTTGTTTGTTCTCCCTTTCTCTGCTCTCTTTTAAAATCTTTGTTCTATGTGATAGGTTTGAAGTAGGGAAATTTACTTTTTGTGCTTTTAATATCCTTTATTTCGCCAAATCAACTGGAGTCCAAAGAAAAACATCTTAATTTTGTTAGTAATATCCTAATTAATTAATGTCTACACTGCCAGAAACACCTTTAGTGAGCACTTTATATTCTTTCTGGCTGTACTCACTCATTTTGTATCTTTCCTCCTACACTCAATTGTATCAGTTTGAGATAAGAGACTTTCATAGTGCCTTACACATGATATGTCTTTAGAAGAGTTGATGAAAGTAATGAGAAGAGGGAGATAAATACACCATAGCTTTTGTAAAAGATCGCCTTATATGTGTATGTTGCAAATCTGAAGCAACCTCTTTCTGTCCTTCTTTACCTACTCCTTTACATTCCAACAGTCCACTTGCTTTCTGGAGCTGTTTTAAAGGTGAACTGTCTAATTTCTGAAATGTGAGTTGCCATGCTCTTTTCATTTTGTGTCCCTAAGCTGTAGAAGATGGGAGTGACTATGCTTACATTGCTAGTGGTGAAAAATACCATATTTATGGAGTTTTCAATTCTATTTCCCTAGAGATGCTCTAGAGAATTTACATTGCCAGAACTGTCAAGAACTCCAATAAGATGGTGATCCTCTATGGCTGAAAATTTGGCTGCAAATCAGTACAGCTGAAAAATGATTAGGGGGATGGTTTATTGCTGTCCATAGAAAAGGGGACTGCATGATTTCTTTAATTTTGAAAATGCTTTGGGAATTCCTTTTAATGTAACATTATCACAATTGAGAAACTAGAGTTAAGGAAAGATTTATTATATCGTCAATGTCACTGACAAGGAATGCCTGGTTATTACTGCTGGAAATAATTTTCCTCTATTAATATCTCAGTGACTAGATTAAGTTTTTTCTGTAATGATTCACAGGAGACTTATGAATGGCACATTTAAATATTAAATTAGTTGAAATGTTACATTAAAAACAAACTAATTAATCATGGAATTAAAAAGCTTTTTATACCAAGGGAAATTATTAATATTCTGTTTTGTTTTACATTTTCTTAGAGATTATTCATAGGTCAAATTACAAGTACATCACATATAGACACTCACATCTATACGCACATCTACATATACATACAGTGTAACATTCTTGTGTTCATTAGCTTGTCTTCCACTGACTGCTTTTAATATCAGTTTATATCTGCTTTTTTTTAAATGCCATATCTATGTAAAGCCAGGCAATTGATTTTATCAGTTCACTTTGTGAACATTGAATTAGAAAAAAAAAAAAAGTTGTGTTAATAAAAGGTCAATGGCAATTGACCAAAATGTTGTGTTTATAAATTTATCCAATAATGGATATTATACTGTACTGCTTCATGTACAATGCTTGGTTAGACATTTAGCATTATTTTGTTCTTATAACCCTTATTGTAATATAATTCATTGGCTAATAAATACTTACGCCTCCTGTTTTATTTTTGTTCTCATTCTTTGAGACAAATAATTTAGATAGGTGAGGATGCCTTTATATGATTGTAATCAAGTCCTACTGCACAAGAATCTAATTTTAGCTTTAAGTTTTCTCTGGTTTATTTCATCATTTGCTAATTTTATAATTTAATTTTCAGAGGACCATCATTTATACTTTATTATATAGTGTTTTGCAGTAAGTAGTTCTATAATTTTATATTCCAAATATCATGTATGTTTCATTTTGTCTTTTAAAATAATTCATATAAACTATTTTCCCTTTGGAAGCTTAATGTAGTATTCAATGAAAGCAGCAGCTTTAATTCACATCTATATATCTTTTCCTGAACTTTTGACAAATTCTGAAATTAAAGATCTATATAGAAGTTACTTATAATAGATATGAGTTGTTATTAACACAGGCCAAGAAAAAAAGGCAGAAGTTGTATGTGAATATACATAAAAATATACTGTCCAAGGTGCAAATTATTTTCTCCTAATTATTTGTAACTATGAAACATTTATTGACTGACCACTGCTGTATTTAAGATAACTTAGTGCACATTAAAGACATAAAAATGTGGGAAAGGGATCCCTGATTACAATACAAAAATACAAAATGGTTGTATTTGTTTCTATAGAGAGCAACATTTGTATTTACTTTTATTACATTAGATAATGCAAATAAAAACCAAATTTATAAGTAAGACATTTAAATGTGGAAGTAAAGTTGAAGTTAGAATATGCATTCTGAGTTTATATGTGATAAAGAAACTTTGCATTATTGAATGAGGAGAGATTTAATGAGTCATAATAATATGTATGAAACATTTATTTCTCTTTATAATCCTCCTCAAAATATGTAAAATAAAAACAAATATATAGATACTATGGTTTAATTGAAAAAGCATCTATTTTGGAGAATGAAAGTCTGAGTTGAAAAAGTCCATGCTGTCAATTCCTTTGAGCACCATGCTTTAACATTTTGAGACTCAGTTTATGATACTGAAAAGGTCATAATTATATTTAGCCCAATGCCTTGCAATGATTAGATAGTACTTATATTCAAGCCCAGATTGCTCTTATTTTAAAAGGACAAAACTCCATAGTAGCAATGGAAATTGAATAAAATTTAATTTTCTGCTAGTTTGAGAAATATTTATTAATTAACACATTGATTTGAAATAAATTGTAATAAGTAACAATATTTTATTTTTAAAAAATCTGAGTCCTGTCTGGAATTATATTTGATCAGGTTCTGATGCTCCCCCAGATCTGCTACTGAAGACATTTGTCAGCCATACTGCTCTGCCAGGATGCTGTTTACTGAAGGAAAAGATTTCTCTATTGTTTCAGCAATAATGAATCCAAAGTAAACATACCAGTGGGGAATAGATACGTAAAAGATATAGCTATAAGATCAGAAAAGGAAGTCACCAAGGGAAAAGAGCCATTCTAGGGATTAGGAGTTTTTTGGTTTTTTTTTTTTTTAAGTTTATCTGAAAAATCTTCATAATATCCATTCTGTCTGTGATTGCAATAGTGATGCTGTAGGGAACATTACCACAATCCATTAAAGCGAAATTAAAAGAATTTCTGATTAAGCCTAGAAATTAGGCCATGGATTGTGAATGACTACCTTCTCTTCTCTTTGTTTCAGAGAGAAGGACTCCAGTTAAGTCAATGTGGACACAGAGTAGATAAGCTGCCTGTCGATAAGTGATGGGCCTAGAAATATGTCTTGACTCCTGCCAAGTTACTTAATATTTATGTGTCTCTATTTCTCCGTCTGTTTTTTATAAGGATTAAATGTAAAGTCTTTAGAATAGTGACACATATAAAATGTTTTTTTATTTTAATCTTCTAGCTATTGCTATTCTTCTTATAATAGAAAAGCTTATATTCTATAGATGTTCCAAACTGTGTCTTATAAGCCAAATAGAGCATGCAGTTAGGTTTTGCATACTCTACACTGTTAGCACCACATAATGCTTTTAGATTGAGTTTAATAACATCATTGATATTGGGATATTTCACTCACAAAAAAACATATTCTGTTGAAAAATTGGATTATATATTAATTATATGTTCATAATCCTTTTTGCTAATATAATAGTCTAGATTTAAGTAAAAGCTGTTCCCAGTCTAGACAGGGATTCACAATTGCCAGGTTTACATAGATCTAACCATTCACTGTTATCATTCTACTTAGAGGATGCTTATTTATAATGTCTCCAACAACCCACTCTGTTGTTGAGTCTATGTTACCTTTTCTGGTCCCAGGTGGCATGCAAAAATTGAGTCCTGGCACAAACATTTCACCTCAAGGCCCTTTCAATTATGCTTCAGCTATGATGCCCCCTCCCACTTTTTAAACTCTTGTTCTCTATTGTTTAGAGTTTTACATGTTGGAAACTATTTTGTTTGACTATTGTACCACAGAAGGGGCTAGAAGAAAATGAGTTAACAATTCTGTCTCTGAACTGTTCAAAATATATTTTTTAATTATTTTAGAGGGAAATCCACGTGTTGCTTTTCTTTTCTATGCATTTCTTTGGAGGGAAGAAATTTTGTTTTCATTTTCATCTTTGCAGCCTCTGCACTCTAGATTTATGCATGGGTAATTGGTGGAGTCAATTACATCAAACTCCTCTTGGTTCTGTCTGCCTGTTCTGGTTAAGCATATGGCATGTTATGAGTAATCAAGACTGCATTCTAAATTCAATCTTTTCTCTCATTCGTTTAGTGGAAAACTTCTCCAGGCAAGAGCAAACATTCAGTGTTTTTGCCAGACTTTGATTTTTCTATATTCTCAAGGATATTTTAAAGGGAGATGGAAAAATTTCGTATTTAGAAAATAAAAAAGATTGTCATGATGTTACTATCAGCAGAAATTATGTTTACCTGTCTATCTGTGCTACTCTTTCCTAAATTCTCTGAGATCTGGTCTTTGAGTCCCTAAAGCCTAGAACAGTTACTGACATACAAGAGCCCTTCAGCATATATTTACTGAATGAGCTTTACCTCTGAGAATTGCACCTGCTCTGAATTGATTTAATGTCTATCTTCGCGATGCTTGTGTTAGTCTGTGAAAGCAGTAAATATCTTAGATCTTCTAGATCAGTATCCCCAGGGCAATGTTTGATTTTTCTTTATAAACAAAAGTAAAAGTTAAAAGGTGTACAAGAAACAGAGAAGGGAAAGAATAATCAATGACTCCTTTCACATAGAGGAGCTTGTGTTTCCTCTGACAAAGAGTTACACCAGCTAGTCAAAGTTACCAAGTTCCTTTCCTGTAGAACATTGCATTGGTGTAATTGTCAAAATTTTAATAAGGCAATATATTCCCTGAACTAGTGATAAAATATGAACCTTTAATAATTCGTAGAAAACTGGAAATGAAATTATTTCTGAAAGAAATTGAACTAACTTAGCTTCCTTCTTACTTTCCAAGACTAAAGATATATGTTTGCAATTTGTAAACAAATAAATGTTAAACTTCTACTAAAAAACTGAGAACAACTTGGATATTTAATCAGAAGATAAAACTGGGAAATTAGAAATCCAGAAAGGATGCTGTACACATTGCACTTATAACATAATTTAGCCTGCTGCTTTAAAACACTTGAAACAGTAATGCCACACTTTTATTTTTTTAAATATGTTTATTGGAGTAAAATTGCTTTACAATGTTTTGTTAGTTTCTACTGTATCACAAAGTGAATCAGCTATACGTATACATATATCCACATATCTCCTCCCTCGTGTGTCTCCCTCCCACCCTCCCTATCCCACCCCTCTAGGTGGTCACAAAACACCGAGCTGACCTCCCTGTGTTATGTGGCTGCTTCCTACTAGGTATCTATTTTGCATTTGGTAGTGTATATATGTCCATGGTACTCTCTCACTTCATCCCAGCTTACCCTTCCCCCTCCCCGTGTCCTCAAGTCAATTCTCTACGTCTGTGTCTTTATTCCTGTCCTGACCCTAGGTTCGTCAGAACCACTTAGTCTTCTTAGATTCCATATATATATGTTAGCATACGGTATTTGTTTTTCTTTCTGACTTACTTCACTCTGTATGACAGATTATAGGTCCATCCACCTCACTACAAATAACTCAATTTTGTTTCGTTTTATGGCTGAGTAATATTCCATTGTATACATGTGCCACATCATCTCTATCCATTCATCTGTCGATGGACACTTAGATTGCTTCCATATCCTGGCTATTGTAAATAGTGTTGCAATGAATATTGTGGTACAAGACTCTTTTTGAATTGTGGTTTGCTCCAGGAATATGCCTAGAAGTGGGATTGCTGGGTCATATGGTAGTTCTATTTTTTGTTTTTAAAGGAACCTCCATAATGTTCTCCATAGTGGCTGTATCAGTTTACATTCCCACCAACAGTGCAAGAGGATTCCTTTTCTCCACACCCTCTCCAACACTTAAAGTTTGTAACTTTTCTGATGATGCCCATTCTGACTGGTGTGAGGTGATACCTCATTGTAGTTTTGATTAGCATTTCTCTAATGATTAGCGGTGTTGAGCATCCATTCATGTGTTTGTTAGCAATCTGTATATCTTCTTTGGAGAAATGTCTATTTAGCTCTTCTGCCCATTTTTTGATTGGGTTGTTTGTTTTTTTGATACTGAGCTGCATGTGCTGCTTGTATATTTTGGAGATTAATCTTTTGTCAGCTGCTTCATTTGCAAATATTTTCTCCTATTCTGAGGGTTGTCTTTTCATCTTGTTTATAGTTTCCTTTGCTGTGCAAAAGCTTTTAATTTTCATTAGGTCCCATTTGTTAATTTAGGTTTTCATTTCCATTTCTCTAGGACGTGGGTCAAAAAGGATCTTGCTATGAAGTATGACATAGTGTGTTCTGCCTATGTTTTCCTCTAAGAGTGTTATAGTGTCTGGCCTTACATTTAGGTCTTTAATCCATTTTGAGTTTATTTTTCTCTATCATGTTAGGGAGTGTTCTAATTTCATTCTTTTACATGTAGCTGTCTAGTTTTCCCAGCACCACTTATTAAAGAGATTGTATTTTCTCCATTGAGCATACTTGCCTCCTTTATCAAGGATAAGATGACCATATGTACGTGAGATTTTCGCTGAGCTTTCTACCCTGTTCCATTAGCTATATTTCTCTTTTTGTGCTAGTACCATATTGTCTTGATTACTGTAGCTTTGTATTATAGTCTGAAGACAGGGAGCCTGATTCCTCCAGCTACGTTTTCTTTCACAAGATTGCTTTGGCTCTTCAGGGCGTTTTTTTTTTTTTTTTTGGCGATACGCGGGCCTCTCACTGTTGTGACTTCTCCCATTGCAGAGCACAGGATCAGTGGCCATGGCTCATGGGCCCTGCCGCTCCATGGCATGTTGGATCTTCCCAGACCGGGGCATGAACCTGTGTCCCCTGCATCAGCAGGCAGACTCTCAACAGGGTGTTTTTTGTTTCCATACAAATTGTAAATTTACTGTTGTGACTTCTCCCATTGCAGAGCACAGGCTCAGTGGCCATGGCTCATGGGCCCTGCCGCTCCATGGCATGTTGGATCTTCCCAGACCGGGGCACGAACCTGTGTCCCCTGCATCGGCAGGCAGACTCTCAACAGGGTGTTTTTTATTTCCATACAAATTGTAAATGATTTGTTCTAGTTCTACGAAAAAGGCCATTTGTAGTTTGATAGGGATTGTATTGAATCTGTAGATTGCTTTGGATAGTATAGCCATTTTCACAGTGTTGTTTCTTCCAGTCCAAGAACATGGTATACCTCTCCATCTATTTGTATCATCTTTAAGTTCTTTCATCAGTGTCTTACAGTTTTCTACATACAGGTCTTTTGTGGGCTTAGGTAGTTTATTCCTAGGTATTTTATTCTTTTTGTTGCAGTGGTAAATGGGAGTGTTTCCTGAATTTCTCCTTCACATTTTTCATCATTACTGTATAGGAATGCAAGAGATTTCTGTGCATTAATTTTGTATCCTGCTACTGTACCAAATTCTTTGATTACCCCTAGCAGTTTCCTGGTAGCATCTTTAGGATTCTCTATGTATAGTATCATGTCATCGGCAAACAGTGACAGTTTACTTCCTCTTTTCTGATTTGGATTCCTTTTATTTCTTTTACTTCTCTGATTGCTGTGGCTAAAACTTCCAAACTTTGTTAAATAATAGCAGTGAGAGTGGGCAACATTGTCTTGTACCTGATCTTAGTGAAAATGGTTTCATTTTTTCCCCATTCAGAACAATGCTGGCTGTGTGTTTCTCATATATAGCTTTTATCATATTGAGGTAAGTTCCCTCTATGCCTACTTTCTGGAAGGTTTTTATCATAAATGGGTGTTGAGTTTTGTCGAAAGCTTTTTCTGCATCTATTGAGATAATCATATGTTTTTTATCTTTCAGTTTGTTAGTATGGTGTATCACATTGATTCATTTGCATATACTGAAGAATCCTTGCATTCCTGGGATAAACCCCACTTGATCATGGTGTATGATCCTTTTAATGTGCCATTGGATTCTGTTTGCTAGTATTTTGTTTACAATTTTTGCACCTATGTTCATCAGTAATATTGGCCTGTAGTTTTCTTTTTTAGTGACATCTTTGTCTGGTTTTGGTATCACGGTGATGTTGGTCTCATAGAATGAATTAGGGAGTACTCCTCCCTCTGCTATATTTGGAGGAGTTTGAGAAAATTACATGTTAGCTCTTCCCTAAATGTTTGATAGAATTTGCCTATGAATCCATCTGCTCCTGGGCATTTTTTGTTGGAAGATTTTTAAACACAGTTTCAATTTCAGTGGTTGTGATTGGTCTGTCTATATTTTATATTTCTTCCAGGTTAAGTCTTGGAAGGTTGTACTTTTCTAATAATTTGTCCATTTCTTCCAGGTGTCCATTTTATTGGCATATAGTTGCTTTTAGTAATCTCTCATGGTCCTTCGTATTTCTGCAGTGTCAGTTGTTTCTTCTTTTTCATTTCTACTTTTGTTGATTTTAGTCTTCTCTCTTTTTTTCTTGATGTGTCTGGCTAATGGTTTAGAAATTTTATTTATCTTCTCAAAGAACAAGCTTTTAGTTTTGTTGATCTTTGCTATCATTTCCTTCATTTCTTTTTCATTTATTTCTGATCTGATCTTTATGATTTCTTTCATTCTTCTGTGTTTTTTCTTTTTGTTGTTGTTCTTCTTCTTCTTTCTCTAATTGCTTTAGGTGTAAATTTAGGTTATTTGAGATTATCTTGTTTCTTGAGGTAGGATTTTATTACTACAAACTCTCCTCTTAGAACTGCTTTTGCTGCATCCCATAGGTTTTGGGCCATCACATTTTCATTGTCATTTGTTTCTAGGTGTTTTTTGATTTTTTCTTGATTTCTTCAATGATCTCTTGGTTATTTAGTAGCATATTGTTTAGTCTCCATGTGTTTGCATGTTTTACAGTCTTTTTCCTGTAATTGCTATCTAGTCTCATAGCATTGTGGTCAGAAAAGATACTTGATTCAATTTCAGTATTCTTAAATTTCCCATGTCTTCATTTGTGACCCGAGATATGGTCTATCCTGGAGAATATTCCATGAGCACTTGAAAAGGAAGTGCATTCTGTTTTTTTTTTTTTGATAGAATGTCCTATAAATATCAATTAAGTCCATCTCACTTAATATGCCATTTAAAGCTTGTGTTTCCTTATTTATTTTCATTTTGGTTGATCTCTGCATTGGTGAAAGTGGGGAATTAACGTCCCCTACTATTACTGTATTACTGTCGGATTTCCCTTTTATGTCTGTTATCATTTGCCTTATATATTGAGGTGCTTCTATGTTGGGTGCATAAATATTTACATTTCTTTTATCTTCTTCTGGAATTATTCCTTTGATCATTATATAGTGTCCTTCTTTGTCTCTTGTAATAGTCTTTATTTTAAAATCTATTTTGACTGATATGAAAATTGCTACTCCAGCTTTCTTTCAATTTCCATTTACATCGAATATCTTTTTACATCCCCTCACTTTCAGTCTGTATGTATCCCTATGTCTGAAGTGGACCTCTTGCTGATAGCATATATATGGGTCTTATTTTGTATCCATTCAGCCAACCTGTGTCTTTTGGTTGGAGCATTTAATCCATTTACATTTAAAGTAATTATCAATGTGTATGTTTCTATCACCATTTTCTTAATTGTTTGTTTTTTTTGTTGTTGTTGTAGGTCTTTTCCTTCTCTGTGTTTACTGCCTAGAGAAGTTCCTTTAGCATTTTTAATAAAGCTGGTTTGGTGAGGCTGAATTATCTTAGCTTTTGCTTGCCTGTAAAGGTTTTAATTTCTCCATAGAATCTGATTGAGGACCTTGCAGTGTACAGTAATCTTGGTCATAGATTTTACCCTTTCATCACTTTAAATATGTCCTGCCACTCCCTTATGGCTTGTAGAGTTTCTGCTGAAAGATCAGGTATTAACATTATGGGGATTCCATTGTACATTATTTGTTTCTTTTCTCTTGCTGCCTTTAATATTTATTCTTTATATTTAATTTTTGATAGTTTGATTAATATGTGTATTGGCATGTTTCCCCTTGGATTTGTCCTGTAAGGGATTCTTTGATCTTTGTGGAATTGATTGACTCTTTCCTTTCCCTTATTAGGGAAGTTTTCAACCTTAAACTCTTCAAATATGTTCTCCAGCCCTTGCTACTTCTCTTCTTCTTCTGGGACCCCTATAATCTGTATGTTGGTACATTTAATGTTGTTCCACAAGTCTCTGAGGCTGTCCTCAATTCTTTTCATTCTTTTTTCTTTATTCTGCTCTGCAGTTCCTATTTCCACAAGTTTATTTTCCAGGTCACTTATCCGTTCTTCTTCCTCAGTTATTCTGCTAATGATTGCTTCTACAGAATTTTTAATTTAATTTATTGTGTTGGTCATCATTGCTTTTTTTGTTCTATAGTTCTCCTAGGACCTTGTTAAACGTTTCTTGTATTTTCTCCATTCTATTTCCAAGATTTTGGATCATATCTACTATCATTACTCTGAATTAATTTTTAGGTAGACTTCCTATTTCCTCTTCATTTGTTTGGTCTGGTGGGTTTTTCCCTTGTTCTGTCATCTGCTGTGTATTTCTCTGTCTTCGCATTTTGCTTAACTTAGTGTGTGTGGTATCTCCTTTTCACAGGCTGAAGGTTTGTAGTTCCTGTTGTTTTTGGTGTCTACACTCAGTGGGAAATGTTGGTTCAGTGGGTTGTGTAGGCTTCCTGGTAGAGGAGACTGGTGACTGTGTTCTGGTGGATGAGGCTGGATCTTCTCTCTGCCGGCAGGGATGTATCTGGTCGTGTGTTTTGGGGTGTCTGTGAAACTTGCATGATTTTAGGTAGCTTCCCTGATAATGGGTATGGTTGTGTTCCAGTCTTGCTAGTTTGGCATGGGGTGTCCAGCACTGGAGTGTGCTGGTCATTGAGTGGATCTGGGTCTTAGCGTTAAGATGGAGAAATCTGGGAGAGGTCCTGCCAATTGATATTACATGGGACTGTGAGGTCTCTGGTGGTCCAATGTCCTGAAATAGCCTCTCCAACTTCAGAGGCTCAGGCCTGACACCATGCCGGAGCACCAAGACCTTTTTAGCCACCTGGCTCAGAAGAAAAGGGATAAAAAAAATAGAAAGAAAAATAAATAAAATTAAATAAACATTAAAATAAAAATATAATATAATTATTGAAATAAAAAAATTAAAAAGTAATAAAAAATGAGAACAAACCAATAAACAAATCCACCAATGATAACAAGTGCTAAAAACTATACTAAGATAAACATAAAAATCAGAAACAAATCAGTTGCATAAAGCAAACCCTAAGTCTACAGTTGCTCGCAAAGCCCACAGCCTCAATTTTGGGATGATTCGGTGTCTATTCCAGCATTCCACAGATGCAGGGTACATCAAGTTGATTGTAGCAGTTTAATCTGCTGCTCCTGAGGCTGCACAGAGAAATTCCCTTTTCTCTTCTTTGTTCGCACAGCTCCTAGGGTTCAGCTTTGGGTTTGGTCTGCCTCTGCATGTTAGTCACCCTCTGGCATCTGTTCTTTGCCCAGACAGCAAGGGGTTAAAGGAGCAGCTGATTAGGGGCTCTGGCTCACTCAGGCTGGGGAGAGGGAGGCCTATGGAATGCAGGGTGAGCCTGCAGCAGCAGAGGCCAGCATAACATTGCAACAGCCTGAGGTGTGCCATGTGTCTCCCAGGGTAGTTGTCCCTGGATCACGGGACTCTGGCAGTGCCAGGTTGCACAGGCTCCCTGGAGGAGTGGGGTCGATAGTGACATGTGTTTGCACACAGGATTCTTGGTGGCTGCAGCAGCAGCCTTTGTTTTTCATGCCTGTCTCTAGTGTCCATGCTGATAGCCATGGCTTGTGCCACATCTCTGAAGCTTGTTTAGGTTGTGGTCTGAATCCCCTCTCCTCACCCACCCTGAAACAGCAGTCTCTTGACTCTTAAGCAGTTCCAGACGTTTTCCCAGACTCATTCCTGGTTAGCTGTGGTGCACTAGCCCCTTTCAGGCTGTGTTTACACAGCCAACCCTAGTCCTCTCCCTGGGAACTGAACTCAGAAACCCGAGCCTCAGCTCCCAGCCCCCACCCACCCCAGTGGGTAAGCAGACAAACTTCTCAGGTTAGTGATTTCTAGTCGGTACTAATCCTCTGTGTGGGAATCTCTATGCTTTTCCCTCTGCACATCTGTTGCTGAGCTCTCCTCCATGGCTCCAAAGCTTCCCCCCACCCACCTCCGTCTCCACCAGTGAAGGGGCTTCCTAGTGTGTGGTGACTTTTCCTCCTTCACAGCTCCCTTCCAGAGTTGCAGGTTCCATCCTTATTTTTTTGTCTCTTTTTTTTCTTTTTTCTTTTGCCCTACCCAGGTATGTGGATATTTTCTTGCCTTTTGGGAAGTTTGAGGTCTTCTCCCAGCATTCAGTAGGTGTTCTGTAGGAGTTGTTCCATATGTAGATGTATTTTTGAGGTATTTGTGGAGAAGAAGGTGATCTCCGTGTCTTAATCCTCTGCCATCTTGAAGGTCCTCTGTAATTCCACACTTTTAAAGGAATGTTTGTGAAAAAGCTCGAGCAAGAATTGTAACTTTGGTAATGCCATTGTGAAAATCCCTTGCAAGTTATACTTAATTTTTGGGGAAAATTTCCTGGGGGGAAAATGTGAAATTAAATCAAATAATTATTTTGATCCAAACCTTGTTATTGTACAGCTTATTTAAATGGAATATTTTTCTTCTTTGTTAATGCCATTTAATATCAATATATTTGTGAGAAAATAAGCTTATATTGCAGTCATCAGAGATTTCCTTTAAGTTGTACCTCAGCAGTGATAAATGCTGGTCTGGAAATTTTTAAAAACGTATACCACACCCATGTGTTTGTCAAATAACAGTGCTATAAGTGCTGATATCATAAAGTATTGTTATTCTACACATTTCTATCTCTGTGTGTGTCTACACACACAGAAAAACAAAAAAATGTAGTGTGATTTTAAGTTCCTGAAATCTGAATCAAAACTTAGAACTCTTGGAAATTTATTGTAAGATCAGTTAAATTATTTGTAATCAGGGGCTTCCTTGGTGACACAGTGGTTGAGAGTCTGCCTGCCAATGCAGGGGACATGGGTTCGTGCCCCGGTCTGGGAAGATCCCACATGCCGCGGAGCAGCTGGGCCCGTAAGCCATGGCCGCTGAGCCTGTGCATCCGGAGCCTGTGTTCCACAATGGGAAAGGCCACAACAGTGAGAGGCCCACGTTCTGCAAAAAAATAGAAATAAAATAATTATTTGTAATCAGTTTTATTTGATATGATAAGATCAACAATATATACCAAGTTTTATTTAATTTACAGATTTAATGTCAGGATCAAACAGGATAATATGTTTAAAACTATTTTGAAAAGGCTTAAATAATATTTGTTTGTAAGCATTTTTATAAAGCTCTTTAGATAAGTTATTTTTTAAATTTCTCAATTTTCTATGCTCTACACAAATCATACAGGTTAGTAAATATAATTTTCTATATCTTTGTTAGACTTTCTCTTATTTCAGAAATCTTTCCAAAAAGTCTGTGATTGCACTGTAACTGTACTTCTCTAGAGAAAAGTTAACACCTGTTCTTCTGAAACTATTACAAAAAATTGCAGAGGAAGGAAAACTTCTGAACTCATTCTATAAGGCCACCATCACCCTGATACCAAAACCAGACAAAGATACCACAAAAAGAAAATTATAGGCAAATATCACTGATATACATATGTGCAAAAATCCTTAGCAAAATACTAGCAAACCAAATCCAACAATACATTAAAAAGATCATACACCGTGATCAAGTGAGATTTATCCCAGTTGTGAAAGCACTTTTTAATATCTACAAATCAATCACTTTGGTACACCACATTAAAAAATTGAAGAATAAAAACCATATGATCATCTCAATAGATGCAGAGAAAATTTTGGTAAAATTCAACAGCCATTTATGATAAAAACTCTCTAGAAAATGGGCATAGAGGGAACTTACATCAACATAATAAAGGTCATACATGACACTCCCACAGGTAACATCATACTGAATAACAGAAAGCTGAAATTATTCCCCCTATGATCAGGAAAAAGCATGCCCACTCTCACCACTTTTACTCAACATATTTTTGAAAGTCCTAGACACAGCACTCAGAGAAGAAAAAGAAATAAAAGAAATTCAAAAGAAAGGAAGAGAAGAAGTAAGACTGTCATAGTTTGCAGATGAAAGGATTCTATACATAGAAAATCCTAAAGCTGCTAGCAGGAAAATATTTGAGCTCATCAATGAATTCGATAACATTGCAGGATACAAAATTAATACACAGAAATCTGTTGCATTACTAAACACTAACAACAAAATATCAGAAAGACAAATTATGGAAAAATCCTATTTACCATCACATAAAAAGGAATAAAATAACCAAGAATAAACTTACCTAAGGAGACAAATATGTGTACTCTGAAAACTAAAAGACACTGATGAAAGAAACTGAGGACCACACAAACAGATGGAAAGTTTTACTGTGTTCTTGGATTGTAAGAATCAGTATTGTTACAATGACTCTACTGGGGGGACCTGCAAGATGGAAGAGGAGTAAGACATGGAGATCACCTTCCTCCCCACAAATATCTCAAAACTATATCTATATATGGAACAACACCTACAGAACACCTACTGAACGCTGGCAGAAGACCTCAGAATTCCCAAAAGGCAAGAAAATACCCACATACCTGGGTAGGGCAAAAGAAAAAAGAAAAAACAGAGACAAAATAACAGGGATGGGACTGGCACCTCTGGAAGGGAGCTTTGAAGGAGGCAAAGTTTCCACACACTAGGAAGCCCCTTCACTGGCAGAGACCACAGGTGTGCAGAGAGGAAGCTTTGGAGCCACAGAAGAGAGCACAGTTATGAGTGCAGAGGGAAAAGTGTAGAGATTCCCACACAGAGGATGGGTGCCAACCAGCACTCACCAGCCTGAGAGGCTTGTCTGCTCACCCAGCAGGGAGGGTAGGGGCTGGGAGCTGAGGCTTGGGCTTTGGAAGTCAACTCCCAGGGAGAGGACTGGGGTTGGCTGAGTGAACACAGCCTGAAAGGGGCTGGTGCACCTCAGCAAGCCAGGCGGGAGTCCAGGCTAAGGTCTGGACTTGCCTAAGAGGCAAGAGACCATTGTGTTAGGGTGTGTGAGGAGAGGGGATTCAGAGCAGCACCTAAACGAGCTTCAGAAATGGGTGCAAGCCATGGCTATTAGCTCAGACCACAGAGACAGGCATGAAACACTAAAACTGCTGCTGCAGCCACCACAAATCCTGTGGGCAAGCCCAGGTCACTATCCACAACCCCCACATCCCTGGGAGCCTGTGCCACAAATACCAGGGTCCCATGATCCAGAGACAACTACCTGAGGATAACAAACAGTTCACCTCAAGCAGTTGCAATGTCACGGTGGTCTCTGCTGCCACAGGCTCACCCCACATTCCAATTATAACTACCATATCCCTCCATCCCCCAGACCTGGGCATGCAAGAGCCCTGCAATCAGCTGCTGTTTTAACCCTCCCTTCTGTCTGGGTGGGGAACAGATGCCTGAGGGCGACCTACATGCTGAGGTGGGACCAAAACCACAACTGAACCCGAGGAGTTGTGCAATCAAAGAAGAGAATGGGAAATTTACCCATACAGCCTCAGGAGCAGTGGATTAAATCTCCACAATCAACTTGATGTATGCTGCACCTGTGGAATGACTGAATAGAAAATGAACCATCCCAAAATTGAGGCAGTGGACATTGGGAGCAACAGTGGACTTGGGGTTTGCTGTATGTGACTGACTAGTTTCTGATTTATATGTTTGTCATAGATTAGTTTTTAGTGTCTGTTATGATTGCTGGATTTGTTTATTGGTCTGGTTTCTCTCCTTTTTTTTTATTACTATTTAATATTTTTTTAATTTTAATAATATTCTTTTAATTTTAACAACTTTTCATTTCTTTCTTTCTTTCTTTCTTTCTTTCTTTCTTTCTTTCTATTTTTCTCACTTTTCTTCTGAGCTATGTGACTGACAGGGTCTTGTTGCTCCAGCTGGGTGTCAGGCCTGAGCCTCTGAGGTGGGAGAGCTGAGATCAGGAAACTAGACCACAACAGACCTCGCAACACCATGTAATATCAACCAGTGAGAGATCTTCCAGAGATCTTCATCTCAAAGCTAAGACCCAGCTCCACCCAATGGCCAGCAAGCTCAAGTGCTGGATGCCCTATGCCAAACAACTAGCAAGAGAGGAACACAACCCCATTCATTAGCAGAGAGGCTACCTGAAATCATACTAAGTTCACAGACAACTCAAAACACACCACCAGATGCATCCCTGCCCACCAGAGAGAAAAGATCCAAATTCACTCACCAGAACACATGCACCAGTCCCCTCCACCAGGAAGCCTACAAAACACACTAAAAGAACTTTACCCACTGGGGGCAGACACCAAACACAACAGGAACTACAAACCTGTAGCCTGTGAAAAGGAGACACTAAGCACAGTAAGTTGTGCAAAATGAGAACATAGAAAATACACTGCAGATGAAGGAACAAGGTAAAAACCCACCAGAACAAACAAATGAGGAGGAAATAGGCAGTCTACCTGAATGAGATTTTAGAGTAATGAGAGTAAAGATGATCCAAAATCTTGGAAATATAATGGAGAAAATATAAGAAACATTTACAAAGACCTAGAAGAACTAAAGAGCAAAAAAACCCAATGATGAACAACAAAATAAATGAAATTGAAATTTCCCTAGGAGGAATCAATAGCAGAATAACTGAGGCAGAATAAAGGATATGTGACCAGGAAGATAAAATAATGAAAATAACTACCACAGAGCAGAATAAAGAACAAAGAATGAAAAGAATTGAGGAGAGTCTCAGAGACTTCTGGGACAACATTAAATGCACCAACATTCGAATGATAGGGGTCCCAGAAGATGAAGAGGTAAAGAAAGGGACAGAGAAAATTTTTGAAGAGATTATAGTTGAAAACTTCCCTAATATGGGAAAGGAAATAGTCATTCAAGCCCAGAAGTCTCAGAGAATCACTTACAGGAGAAAAACAAGGAGAAACACACCAAGACGCATACTAATCAAACTATCAAAAATTAAATATAAAGAAAAAAATACTAAAAGAAGCAAGGGAAAGGCAACAAATAACATAGAAAGGAATACCCATGGAGTTAACAGCTTATCTTTCAGCAGAAACTCTACAAGCCATAAGAGAGTAACAGGAATATTTAAAATGATGAAAGGGAAAAAACTACAACAAAGATTACCCTACCAAGCAAAGTTCTCATTCAGATTTCATGGAGAAATCAAAAGCTTTACAGATAAGTGAAAGTTAAGAGAAATCAGCACCACAAAAAAAGTTTCACAGCAAATGCTAAAGGAACTTCTCTAGGCAGGGAACACAAGAGAAGGAAAAGACCTACAAAAGCATACCCAAAACAAATTAAGAAAATGGTAAGAGGAATATACATATTGATAATTACCATAAATATAAATGGATTAAATGCTCCAACCAAAAGGCATAGACTGGCTGAATGGACACAAAAACAAGACCTGTATATATGCTGCTTACAAGATACCCACTTCAGACCTAGGGACACATACACAATGAAAGTGAGGGAATGGAAAAAGATATTCCATGCAAATGGAAATCAAGAGAAAGCTTGAGTAACAATTCTCATATCAGACAAAATAGACTTTAAAATAAGACTATTATGGGCTTCCCTGGTGGCGCAGTGGTTGAGAGTCCTCCTATCGATGCAGGGGACATGGGTTCATGCCCCAGTCCGGGAAGATCCCACATGCCACGGAGCAGCTGCGCCTGTGAGCCATGGCTGCTGAGCCTGTACGTCTGGAGCCTGTGCTCCGCAACAGAAGAGACCACAACAGTGAGAGGCCTGCGTACTACAAAAAAAAATAAAATAAAATATAAGACTATTACAAGAGACAAAGAAGAACACTACATAATGATCAAGGGATCAATCCAAGAAGATGTAACAATTGTAAATATATATGCACCCAACATAGGAGCACTTCAATACATAAGGCAAATGCTAACAGCCATAAAAGGAAAAACTGACACTAATACAGTAATAGTAGGGGACGTTAATTCCCCATTTTCACGAATGCAGAGACCATCCAAAATGAAAATAAATAAGGAAAAACTAGCTTTAAATAACAAATTAAATAAGATGGGCTTAATTGATATTTATAGGACATTCCATCCAAAACCAACAGCATACACTTTCTTCTCAACTGCTCCTAGAACATTCTCCTGGATAGACCATATCAGTCACAAATCAAGCCTTGTTAAATTTAAGAAAACTGAAATCTTATCAAGTATCTCTTCTGACCACAACACTATGAGACTAGATATCAAGTCCTGGAAAAACTGTAAAAAATGCAAACACATGGAGACTAAACAATATGCTACTAAATAACCAAGAGATCACAGAAGAAATCGAAAAATATGAAGAAAAAATGACAATGAAAACATGATGACTGAAAACCTATGGGAAGCCGCAAAAGCAGTTCTAGAGGGAAGTTTATAGCAATACAACCCTACCTCAAGAAACAAGAAAAATATCAAATAAACAACCTAAATTTACACCTAAAACAATTAGAGAAAGAAGAAGAACAACAACAACAAAAAAAACAAAGTTAGCAGAAAGAAAGAAATCATAAAAATCAGATCAGAAATAAATGAAAACGAAATGAAGAAAATGATAAAGATCAAGAAAACTAAAAGCTGGTTCTTAAAGAATATTAAAAAATTGCTAAACCATTAGCCAGACTCATCAAGAGAAAAAAGGGAGAAGACTCAAACCAACAGAATTTAGAAATGAAAAAGTAGAAGTAACAAATGACACTGCAGAAATACAAAGGTCCATGAGATATTACTACAGGCAACTATATGCCAATTAAATGGACACCTGGAAAAAATGGACAAATTCTTAGAAAAGCACAACCTTCTGAGACTGAACCAGGAAGAAATGGAAAATATAAACAGACAAATCACAACCATTGAAATTGAAAGTGAGTTTAAAAATCTCCCAAAGAGCAAGCCCATGACCAGATGGCTTCACAGGCAAATTCCACCAAACATTTAGAGAAGAGCTAACACCTATACTTCTCAAACTCTTCCAAAATATAGCAGAGGGATGAACACACCCAAAAACATTCTCTGAGGCCACCATCACTCTGATACCAAAACCAGACAAAGATGTCACAAAGAAAGAAAACTACAGGCCAATATCACTGATGAATATAGATGCAATAATCCTCAACAAAATACAAGCAAACAGAACCCAACAGCACAGTAAAAGGATCACACACCATGATCAACTGGGATTTATCCAGGAATGCAAAGATTCTTAAATATATGCAAATCAATCAATGTGATACACCATATAAAAAAAACTGAAGGATAAAAACCACATGATAATCTCAATAGATGCAGAAAAAGGTTTTGAAAAAAGTCAACACCCATTTATGATAAAAAACCTCCAAAAAGTAGGCTTAGAGGGAAGTTACCTCAACATAAAAAAGGTTATATATGACAAACCCACAGCCAGCATTGTTCTCAATGGGGAAAAAATGAAACCATTTCCACCAAGATCAGGGACAAGACAAGGTTGCCCACTGTCAACCCTATTATTTTACATCGTTTTGGAAGTTTTAGCCACAGCAATCACAGAAGAAAAATAAATAAAAGGAATCCAAATTGGAAAAGAAGAAGTAAAATTGTCACTGTTTGCAGATGACATGATACTACATATAGAGAATCCTAAAGATGCTACCAGAAATCTATTAAAGCTACTCAATGAATTTGGTAAAGTACCAGGATACAAAATTAATGCATAGAAATCTCTTGCATTCCTATACACTAATGATGAAAAATCTGAAAGTGAAATCAAGAAAACACTCCCATTTACCACTGCAACAAAAGAATAAAATACCTAGGAATAAACCTACCTAAGGAGACAAAAGACCTGTACACAGAAAACTATAAGACACTGATGAAAGAAATTAAAGATGATACAAACAGATTGAGAGACATACCATGTTCTTGGACTGGAGCAATCAACATTGTGAAAATGACTATCTACAGACTATCAAAGCAATCTACAGATTCAATGCAATCCCTATCAAACGACCAATGGCCTTTTTAACAGAACTACATCAAAACATTTACAATTTGTATGGAAACAAAAAACACACTTAATAGCCAAAAAAATTTTTGAGAAAGAAAAACAGAGCTGGAGGAATCAGGCTCCCTGACTTCAGACTATACTACAAAGCTACAATAACCAAGACAGTTTGGTACTAGCACAAAAAAAGAAATATAGATCAATGGAACAGGACAGAAAGCCCAGAGAAAAACCACTGAACATATGGACACCTTATCTTTGATAAAGGAGGCAGGAATATACAATGGAGAAAGACAACCTCTTCAATAAGTGGTGCTGAGAAAACTGGACAGGTACATGTAAAGGAATGAAATTGGAACACTCCCTAACACCATACAAAAAAATAAACTCAAAATGGATTAAAAATATAAACGTAAGGCCAGACATTATTAAACTCTGAGAGGAAAACATAGGCAGAATACTCTATGCCATACATCACAACATCTTTTTTGACCCACCTCCTAGAGAAATGGAAATAAAATAAAAACAAAAATAAACAAGTGGGACCTAAAGAAACTTAAAAGCTTTCACACAGCAAAGGAAACCATAAACAAGATGAAAAGACAACCCTCAGAATGGGAGAAAATATTTGCAAAAGAAGCAAGTGACAAGGGATTAATCTCCAAAATATACAGGCAGCTCATGCAGCTCAATATCAAAAAAAAACAGCCAGTCCAAAAATGGGCAGAAGACTTAAATAGACATTTCTCCAAAGAAGATATATAGATTGCCAACAAACACGTGAAAAGATGCTCAACATCACTAATCATTAGAGAAATGTAACTCAAAATTACAATGAGGTATCACCTAACACCAGTCAGAATGGCCATCATCAAAAAATCTACAAACAACAAATGCTGGAGAGGGTGTGGAGAAAAGGGAACCCTCTTGCACTGCTGGAGGGAATGTAAATTGATACAGCCACTATGGAGAACATTATGGACTTTCCTTAAAAATCTAAAAGTAGAACTACCATATGACCTAGCAATCCCACTTGTGGGCATCTACCTGGAGAAAACCATAATTTAAAAAGAGACATGTATCACAGTGTTCATTGCAGCTGTATTTGCAATAGCCAGGACATGGAAGCAATCTAACTGTCTATCGTCAGATGAATGGATAAAGATGTGGCACATATATACAATGGAATATTACTCAGCCATAAAAAGAACTGAAATTGAATTATTTGTAGTGAGGTGGATGGACCTATAGTCTGTCGTACAGAGTGAAGTAAGTCAGAAAGAGAAAAACAAATACCGTACGCTAACACATATATATGGAATCTAAAAAAAAAAAAGTTCTGAAGAACCTAGAGGCAGGATAAGATAAAGATGCAGAGGTAGAGAATGGACTTGAGGACATTGGAGGGAGAAGGATAAGCTGAGACAAAACAAGAGAGTAACATTGACATATATACACTAACAAATGTAAAATAGATGCTACTGGGAAGCAGCCACATAGCACAGGGAGATCAGCTTAGGGCTTTGTGACCACCTAGAGAGGTAGGATCAGGAGGGTGGGAGGGAGATGCAAGAGGGAGGGGACATGGGGATATCTTTATATGTATAGCTGATTCACTTTGTGATACAGTGGAAACTAACATACCATTGTAAAGCAATTATACTCCAACAAAGATGCTAAAAAAATAAAATTAAATCTCACTACAGAGCTACAGTAATCAAGACTGTATATGTACAAGGTTAGACATATAAATAAATGGAATAACAATGAGACTACAGAAATAAACCCGCATATTTATGGACAGTTAATTTTCAATAAGGTTGCCAAGACAATAAAATGGAAAAGAATTGTCTGTTAGCAGATGATGCAGGGAAAACTGAGTATCCACATGGAAAAGAATGAAGTTTTGTATCTTCCTTACATCACACAACAAAATTAACTTTAAATAGATTATAAAGCTAAATGTAAGCATTTAAATTACAAAACTCTTAGAAGAAAACTTAGGAATAAATCTTTGTGACATTGGGTTAAACAATGATTACTGAATAGAACTCCAAATCCACAGGTAACAAAAATATCAGTAAATTGGAATACATTAAAACTTTAAACTTTTGTGCTGCAAACAATACCATCAAGAAAGTGAAAAGACAATCCACATAACTGGAAAAGTATCTAATATTCCGCTTTTATTCAGAACACATAAAGAATGCTTACAATGCAAAAATAACCAATTAAAAATGGGCAAAGACTTTTTTGATCAGAATAGATGTTTCTCCAAAGAATATATGCAAATGACCAATAAGCACAAGGAAAAATACTCAACACTAAGGAAATGTAAATCAAAACCACAATGAGATACCAGTTCATACTGACTATGATGGCTATAATAAAAAAGGCAAACAGTAAGAACTGTTGGTGAAGATATGGAGAAATTGATACACATACACCGCTGGTAGGTAAAATGTAAAATGATATAGCCATATTGGAAAACAACTTGGGAATTTCTTTAAATGCTAAACATAGAGTTTCCATATGACTTAGCAAAAGCACTCCTAGGCATATAGCCAAGAGAATTGAAAATAGGCATTCAAATGAAAACATGTACACAAATGTTCAAAGCAGAATTATTCATAACAGTCAAAAAGTAGAAACAACCTAGATGTCCATCAACTGAGGAAAAGATAAATAAACTTTGTTGGGATATTTAGCCATAGAAGGAATAAAGTACTGATACCTGTCACAACATGGATGAACCCTGAAAATGTTATGATAAGTGAAAGAAGCCAGTCACCAAAGATCACATATTGTAAGATTACATTTATATGAAATGTCTAGAATAGGAAAATCTACAGAGGCAGAAAGCAGATTAGTGGTTGCCAAAGGCTGGTGGGCTGGGAGAAAGGAGAAATGACTGCTAATGTGCTAATGGAGTTTCTTTTGGGGTGATGAAAGTATTCTAAAATTAGATGGTCATCAAGGTGCCCAAGTCTGAGAATATACCAAAAACCATTGAATTGTACACTTTAAATGAGTGAGCTGAATGGTATATGGATTATTTCTCAATAAAAGTGTTTTGTTGGGCTTCCCTGGTGGTGCAGTGGTTGAGAGTCCACCTGCCGATGCAGGGGACACAAGTTCGTGCCCCAGTCTGGGAAGATTCCACATGCCATGGAATGGCTAGGCCCATGGGCCATGGCCGCTGGGCCTGTGTGCCCGGAGCCTATGCTTCACAATGGGAGAGGCCACAGTGGTGAGAGGCCTGTGTACCACAAAAAAAAAAAAAAAAAGTGTTTTGTTAAAAAATAATGACTATACTACCCAAGGCAATCTACAGATTCAATGCATTCCCTATCAAATTACCAATCGCCTTTTTTACAGAACTAGAGCAAAAAAAAAAAATCACAATTGGTATGGAAGCATAAAAGACCCTGAATAGCCAAACCAATCTTGAGAAAGAAAAACAGAGTTGAAGGAATCAGGCTCACTGACTTCAGACTATGCAACAAAGCTACAGTAATCAAGACAGTATGGTACTGGCACAAAAACAGAAATATAGATCAATGGAACAGGATAGAAAGCCCAGAGATAAACCCACGCATATATGGTCACCTTATCTTTGATAAAGGAGGCAAGAATATACAATGGAGAAAAGACAGTCTCTTCAATAAGTGGGGCTGGGAAAACTGGACAGCTACATGTAAAAGAATGAAATTAGAACACTCCCTAACACAATACACAAAAATAAACTCAAAATGGATTAAAGACCTAAATGTAAGGCCAGACACTATAAAACCCTTAGTGGAAAATATAGGCAGAACACACTTCAAAATAAATTGCAGCAATATAATTTTGGATCTGTCACCTAGAATAATGGAAATAAAAACAAAAGCAAACAAATTGGACCTAATGAAACTTAACACCTTTTGCACAGCAAAGGAAACCATAAACAAAACAAAAACACAACATACAGAATGGGAGAAAAGTTGCAAATAATGTGGCAAACAAGAGATTCATTTCCAAAATATACAAACGGCTCATATAGCTCACTATCAAAAAAGCAAACAACCCAATCAAAAAATGGGCAGAAGATCTAAATAGACATTTCTCCAAAGAAGTCATACAGATGGCAAACAGGTACATGAAACAATGTTAAACTTCACTAATTATTAGAGACATGCAATTTAAAACTACAATGAGGTATCACTTCACACAGTGATGATGGCCATTATCAAACAGTCTACAAATAAATTCTGGAGAGGGCATGGAGAAAAAAGAATTCTCCTACATTGTTGGTGGGAATGTAAATTGGTACAGACACTATGGGGAACACTATGGAGTTTCCTTAAAAAAACTAAAAATAAAATTACCATGTGATCCAGGGATCTCACTCTTGGACATATATCCAGAGAAAACTATAATTCAAAAAGATACACACACCCCAATGTTCATAGAAGCACTATTCAGAATAGCCAAGACACGGAAACAACCTAACTGTTCATAGACAGATTAATGGATAAAGAAAATATTGTATATATACACAATAGAATATTATTCAGCCATTAAAAAGGAATGAAATAATGGCATTTGCATCAATATGGAGAGACCTAGAGATTATCATACTAAGTGAAGTCAGGCCAACAAAGACAAATATCATATGATAATGCTTACATATGGAATCTAGGGGGAAAATGATCCAAATTGTCTTATTTATAAAACATATATTGACTCACACACAGAGAAAACAAACTTATGGTTACCAAAGGGGAAAGTGTGGGGAGGGATAAATTAGGAATTTGAGATTAATATATACACACTATTATGTGTAAAATAGATAAGCAAAAAGGACTTACTGTACAGCACACGAACTATACTCAAGGTTTTGTAATAACCTATATGATAAAAGAATCTGAAAAAGAGAAGATATATCTATATATGTTTAATTGGATCTCTTTGCTCTAAACCTGAAACTAACACTATATTGTAAATCAACTGTACTACAAAACAAATGTGGCAATGAAAATAAATAAATGAATAAATTTTAAAATACATATATTAATTAAATATATATATTAAAAGCTTTATATATTAAATATGTATATATATAAAGGCTTAATTTAACTTGATTTGGTGCTATTTTAAAGTTTTCATTCTTATATACACAATAAAAAAATGAATTCATTAATCATTTATTCTTTCATCAACCTTGCAAGCATTCATTCATTCAACAAAAGAGTTCTTGGAGGCCAACACTGTCCTAATCTCAACACTAGGCATTAGAAGTAAAATTGTGAATAAGGCATCTGCTCTTTCTTATCATGACATTTACATTCTAATGGGTTAGAAAGTAGACACAGGATTAAATTATTTCCTTATGTTGGGGACACGAAAGTATATCTCCATGAAGCATTTCAACTAGTCTATGAAAAAAATGCCTTTGACATATTTAAGTGGTGTTTACAAGGCAAAGAAATAATTAAAACAGTGTAAGAAATAGGAATACAAATCAATAATAAGTGTGCGAAGAGCACATACACTAGTAGATTCTAGGTGAGGATAGAGCTAGAAATGTGGTTTTGGACAGTTTTATAGCATCCATCAAAAACAGGTGTTTTGGTATTCTTCTAAATATACATGGGTGGGATAGCTTCAAGATGGCAGAGGAGTAAGACATGGAGATCACATTCTTTCCGAAAAATACATCAAAAATACATCTACATGAAGAATATCTCCTGCAGAACACCTACTGAATGCTGGCAGAAGACCTCAGACTTCCCAAAAGGCAAGAAACTACCCACATAGCTGGCTGTGTGGCTGACAGCATCTTGGTGCTCTGGCCGGGTGTCAGGCCTGATCCTCTCATGGGGGAGAGCCGAGTTCAGGACATTTGTGCACCAGAGACGTCCTAGTCCCACGTAATATCAAAAGGCAAAAGCTCTCTCAGAGATCTCCACCTCAATGCAAAGACCCAGCTCCACTCTACGACCAGCAAGCTACAGTGCTGGGTACCCTACAGCAAACAACTAGAAAGACAGGAACACAACCCCACCCATTAGCAGAGAGGTTGCCTAAAATCATAATAAAGTAACAGACACCCCAAAACACACGACTGGACATGGTCCTGCACACTAGAAAGACAAGATCCAGCCACATCCACCAGAACACAGGAAGTTCCCTCCACCTGGAAACCTAAACAACCCACTGAACCAACCTTACCCACTGGGGGTAGACACCAAAAACAACAGGAACTACGAACTTGCAACCTGCTAAAAGGAGACCCAAACACAGTAAGTTAAGCAAAATGACAAGACAGAAATACACAGCAGATGAAGGAGCAAGTTAAAAACCCAGTAGACCAAACAAATGAATAGGAAATAGGCAGTCTACCTGTAAAAAGAATTCAGAGTAATGATAGTAAAGATAATCCAAAATCTTGGAAATGAAATGAAGAAAATACAAAAACGTTTAACAAGGACCTAAAGGAACTAAACAGCAAACAAACAGTGATGAACTACACAATACAATGAATGAAATTAAAAATTCTCCTGAAGGAATCAATAGCAGAATAACAGGCAGAAGAAAGGATAAGTGACCTGAAAGATAAAAGAAAGGAAATAACTACTGCAGAGCAGAAAAAAGAAAAAAAAAGAATGAAAATAGTTGAGGACAGTCTCAGAGACCTCTGGGACAGCAATTAAAGGCACCAACGTTAGAATTATAGGGTACCCAGATGAAGAAGAGACAAAAAAAAAGGGACTGAAAGATTTTATAGTTGAAAACTTCCCTAATATGGGAAAGGAAATAGTCAATCAGGTCCAGGAATAACAGAATGCCATACAGGATAAATTCAAGTAGAAACATACCAAGACACATATTAATCAAACTATCAAAAATTAAATACAAAGAAAAAATATTAAAAGCAGCAAGTAAAGCAGTAAATATCATACAAGGGAATCCCCATAAGGTTAACAGCTGATCTTTCAGCAGAAACTCTGCAAGCCACAAGGGTGTGGCAGGACATATTTAAAGTGATGAAAGGGAAAAAATCTACAACCAAGATTACTCTATCCAGCAAGGATCTCATTCAGATTCGATCTCATTCTCATTCAAGTAGGGTTTATCTTAGGAATACAAGGATTTTTCAATATACGCAAATCAATGTGATAAACCATGCTAACAAATTGAAGCAGAAAAAGCATATGATCATCTCAATAGATGCAGAAACTCTTCTGACAAATTCAACATCCATTTATGATAAAACCTCTCCAGAAAGTAGGCACAGAGGGAACCTACCTCAACATAATTAAGGCCATACATGACAAACCAACAGCCAACATTGCTCTCAATGGTGAAAAACGGAAACCATTTCCTCTAAGATCAGGAACAAGACAAGGTTGTCAACTCTCATCACTATTATTCAACATAGTTTTGGAAGTTTTAGCCACAGCAATCAGAGAAGGAAAAGAAATAAGAGGAAACCAAATCGGAAAAGAAGTAAAGCTGTCACTGTTTGCAGATGACAGGATACTATATATAGAGAATCCTAAAGATGCTACCAGAAAACTACTAGAGCTAATCAATGAATTTGGTAAAGCAGCAGGATACAAAATTAATGCACAGAAATCTCTTGCATCTCTATACACTAATGATGAAAAATCTGAAAAAGAAATTAAGGAAACTCTCCCATTTATCATTGTCACAAAAAGAATTAAATACCTGGAATAAACCTACCTAAGGAGACAAAAGACCTGTATGCAGAAAACTATAAGACACTGATGAAAAAAATTAAAGATGATACAAACAGATGGAGAGATATACCACATTCTTGGTTTGGGAGAATCAGCACTGTGAAAATGTCTATATTACCCAAAGCATTCTACAGATTCAGTGCAATCCCTATCACACTACCAATGGCCTTTTTCACAGAACTAAAACAAAAATTTCACAATGTGTATGGAAACACAAAAGACCCCGAATAACTAAAGCAATCTTGAGAAAGAAAAATGGAGCTGGAGGAACCAGGCTCCCTGACTTCAGACTAAACTACACAGCTACAGGAATCAAGAGACTATGATACTGGCACAAAACCAGAAATATCGATCAATGCGATAGGATAGAGAGCCCAGAGTTAAACCCACGCATATTTGGTGCCCTTATCTTTGATAAAGGAGGCAAGAATATACAATGGAGAAAAGACAGCCTCTTCAATAGGTGGTGCTGGGAAAACTGGACAGCTACATGTAAAATAATGAAATTCAAACACTCCCTAACACCATACACAAAAATAAACTCAAAATGGATAAAATAATTAAATGTAACGCCAGACACTATCAAACTCTTAGAGGAAAACATAGGCAAAACACTCTATGAGATACATCACAGGAAGATCCTTTTTGACCCACTGCCTAGAGAAATGGAAATTAAAACAAAAATAAACAAATGGGACCTAATGAACTTCAAAGCTTTTGCACAGCATACAAAACCATAAACAAGACGAAAAGACAGCCCTCAGAATGGGAGAAAATATTTGCAAACCAAGCAACTGACAAAGGATTAATCTCCAAAATATACAAGCAGCTCATGCAGCTCAATATCATAAAAACAAACAACCCAATCCAAAAATGGGCAGAAGACCTAAATAGACATTTCTCCAAAGAAGATATACAGATTGTCAACAAACACATGAAAGGATGCTCAACATCACTAATCATTAGAGAAATGCAAATCAAAACTACATTGAGGTATCACCTCACCCTGGTCAGAATGGCCATCATCAAAAAGTCTACAAACAATAAATGTTGGAGGGACTGTGGAGAAAAGGGAACCCTCTTGCACTGCTGGTGGGAATGTGAATTGATACAACCACCATTGAGAACAGTATGGAGGTTTCTTTCAAAACTATGACACAGGGAGGGTGAAGGGTAAGCTGGGACGAAGTGAGAGATTGGCATGGGTATATACACTACCAAATGTAAAATAGATAGCTAGTGGGAAGCAGCCACATAGCAGAGGAAGATCAGCTCGGTGCTTTGTGTCCACCTAGAGGGGTGGGATAGGGAGGGTGGGAGGGAGACACAAGAGGGAGGAAATATGGAGATTTATCTATATGTATAGCTGATTCACTTTGTTATGCAGCAGAAACTAACAGCATTGTAAAGCAATTCTACTCCAATAAAAATGTTAAAAAGAAAAACCAAAACAGATGTTGTAGTTTGTTGTTTATGTTAGCATTTAAAACCGAAAATTTTGGTGGGATAATTTTAACAACAATTTGATAGACAAAATTAGAGTCAGAGGGTAATTTAATAGTCAGTGTAAAAGTTAATTAGGGAATTAAAAAACCTACGAAACATCAATGACTCCTATTTTGGTGACTGTTACCAAAATGAAATCCTCCTTTACCTGACTGAAAAAATCTTAGGAGACCTATTTCTCTTCTTTATTTTCCCTCTGTGACACTTGAGAGACTATAATAATTACTACTTTCTACAAACCCTCAGATTTGGAGCAGTAGGATATGAAAAACAACAAACAAAACACTACTCTTTCAAAAATTCAACTTGATATTTTAGGTATTCTCCCTTTTCATAATTCAGGGAATTTAACTGTGTAAGTCAACTATCGGAAAGAAGAAATGAGAGGCATTCTGTGTATTTACTTGGCTAACTCAGGGCCTGAATTACAATTCTACTGCTCATCCTGCTACATTTTAATTAGTGGGAAGCAGCTGCATAGCACAGGAAAGTCAGCTTAGTGTTTTTTGACCACCTAGAGGGGTGGATATGGGCTATGGCGATATATGTATACGTATAGCTGATTTTCTCTCTCTCTTTTTTTTTTTTTTTCAGTTGCCGGACCTCTCACTGTTGTGGCCTCTCCCGTTGCGGAGCACAGACTCTGGACGCGCAGACTCAGCAGCTATGGCTCACGGGCCCAGCTGCTACATGGCATGTAGGATCTTCCCAGACCAGGGCACGAACCCGTGTCCCCTGCATCAGCAGGCGGACTCCCAACCACTGTGACACCAGGGAAGCCCCTGATTCTCTTTTTTATACAGCAGAAACTAACACACCATTGTAAAGCAATTATACAACAATAAATATGTTTAAAAATATATATTAAAAGCATTTCAGAGTTTCCTAAAAAAAAAAAAAAAAAGCATTTCACAAAATTGTTAAGAATTTTCCTTGAGTTTAGAAAGAGCTGTTGGCCTGGGAACTTAACTATACATTTGGATTTTCCAGTTTGCTGCAGGTTAATAAAGTGCTGGTCAAGTAATAATATTACTACTTCTGCTCCCTTCTAAATCTTAGCCATACATTTGTTAGTAAATGAGAATTATCTCTGACGTTCTGAATTTGTTCATATTCTATGCATTCACCTTAAGCTCAGAGCTCTGACTATTATATGATTATTATTATTTTTTTTTGCTTTCAACTATTTATTGAATAGCTGTATGTCAAGTTCAGAGGATACAGAAGTTAAATTGCAGACATAGTAATAGGCATTTATAGAACTTTCAGTTAAGTAGTAAAGTTAATGGTAATTATAATTTTAATTTACTTCACTTGTGATTCTCTTGTGAATAAATTTAAAATGATCCAAAATTATATATTTTTCCAATTTAGTCTGCACTTTCAAGAAAGGGTTTCCTACAGAAGTGACATGTGCAGTGAAAAATAAATGATAACTAGAGATTGTCTAGGAGAAAGTGGGAAGGAGAGAAAACCAAGCGAATAAAACAACACATGAGTTAAGGTCCTGAGATGAGAGGGTGAGGTATGATGGAACAGGGAAAACACAAATGTAATTGAATTGGAAAGAACATGAGTTACAAAGGCAAAAGTTGAGGCTAAAAATTTATATAGGCCTATGTACATTCAGGGCCTTATATGAAATATTTTTATTTAAGGTACAAAAATATCCCAAGTAACATTGGGAAGGATAAGTTAAAAAATTAATTTTTTTAAGTAAAAGTTGAGATGTGGTGCGAGCTTCATATATGGCTGGATCCAGTGATTCAATAACACTATGAGAACTCTGTCTCACAGAAGAGGTATCTTCTAGAAGGCAGAATACTCCCGTTTTTGATAAGATACCCTACATAATGCCTCATTACCTCTCCCTTCTACTCCCCACTTTCATCAAATATGTTCACTCCCTAATATCCAGAACTTGTGGATACATTACTATACATGGTAAAAGAGACTTTCAGATGTAATTAAGTATTTTGAGATGGAGAGGTTATCCTGAATTATTTCAATAAATCTGATATAATCTACAAAGTTACTACAAAGAGGAAGGCAAGAGGATCAGCTTCAAAGACTTAACAACTGATATTTCAGCAAAAACTCTGCAAACCAGAAGTGAGTGGCAGGACATATTTAAAGAGATGAAATGGAAAAAAAAAAAAAAACTACAACAAAGATTACTCTAGCCAGCAAGGATCTGATTCAGATTCGATGGAGAAATTAAATCCTTTTCAGACAAGCAAAAGTTAAGACAATTTAGCACCACCAATCCAGCTTTACAACAAATGTTAAAGGAACATCTCTAGGCAGGAAACATGAGAGAAGGAAAAGGCATACAATAACAAACACAGAAAAAAAAAAAAAAAGGTAATAGGAACATATCAATAATTACCTTAAACGTAAATGGATTAAATGCTACAAGCAAAAGGCATAGACTGGCTGAATGGACACAAGAACAAGACCCGTACACATGCTGTCTACAAGAGAACCACTTCAGACCTAGGAACACATACAGACTGAAAGGGAGGGGATGGAAAAAGATATTCCATGCAAATGGAAGTCAAAAGAAAGCTGGAGTGGGAACTCTAATAACAGACAAAATGGACTTTAAAATAAAGAGTATTACAAGACACAAAGAAGGATACTACATAATGATCAAAGGATCAGTCCAAGAAGAAGATATAACCATGGTAAATATTTATGAACCCAACATAGGAACATCTCAATACATAAGGCAAATGTTAAGAGCCATAAAAAGGGAAATCAACAGTAACACAATAACAGTAGGGAACTTTAACACTCCACTTTCACCAATGGACAGATCACCCAAAATGAAAAAAAATAAGGAAACACAAGCTTTAAATGATACATTAAACAAGATGGACTTAATTGATATTTATAGGGAGTTCCATCCAAAAACAACAGAATGCACTTTCTTGTCAAGTCCACATGGAACATTCTCCAAGATGGATCACATCTTGAGTCACAAATCAAGTCTTGGTAAATTTTAAAAAATTGATATTGTATCAAGTAACTTTTCTGACCACAACACTATGAACTAGATATCAATTACAGGAAAAAAAAAACTGTAAAAAATACAAACACATGGAAGCTAAACAATATGCTACTAAATAACCAACAGATCACTCAAAAAATCAAAGAGAAAATCAGAAAATACCTAGAAACAAATGACATTTAAAACATGACAACCCAAAACCTATGAGATGCAGCAAAAGCATTTCTAAGAGGGAATTTTTTTTTTTTTGGCGGTATGCGGGCCTCTCACTGTTGTGGCCTCTCCCGTTGCTGAGCACAGGCTCCGGATGCGCAGGCTCAGCGGCCATGGCTCATGGGCCCAGCTGCTCCGCGGCATGTGGGATCTTCCCAGACCGGGGCACGAACCCGTGTCCCCTGCATCGGCAGGCGGACTCTCAACCACTGCGCCACCATGGAAACCCTCTAAGAGGGAATTTTATAGCAAACAATCCTACCTCAAGAAGCAAGAAATATCTCAAATAAACAACCTAAAGTTACACTTAAAGCAATTAGAAAAAGAACCAAAAATTCCAAAGTTAGCAGAAGAAAATAAATCATAAAGGTCAGACCAGAAATAAATGAAAAAGAAATGAAGGAAACAGAGCAAACATCAAAAAGCTAAAGGCTGCTTCTTTGAGAAGATAAAGAAAATTGAAAAACCACTAGCCAGACTCATCATAAGAAAAGGGAGAAGACTCAAATCAACAGTATTAGAAATGAAAAAGGAGAAGTAACAACTGACATGGCAGAAATACAAAATATCATGAGAGATTGCTACAAGCAGCTATATGCCAATAAAATGGACAACCTGGAAGAAATGGATAGATTCTTAGAAAAGCACAACCTTCCAACACTGAACCAGGAAGAAATAGAAAGTATAAACAGACAAATAACAAGCAATGAATTTGAAACTGTGACTAACAATCTTCCAATAAACAAAAGCCCAGGACCAGATGGTTTCACAGGTGAATTCTACCAAACATTTAGAGAAGAGCAAACACCTATTCTCTTCAAACTCTTCCAAAATATAGCAGAGGGAAGAACACACCCAAACTCATTCTACAGGGCCACCATCACACTGATACCAAAACCAGACAAAGATGTCACAGAAAAAGAAAACTACAGGGCTTCCCTGGTGGTGCAGTGGTTGAGAGTCCCTCTGTCGATGCAGGGGACACAGGGACATGGGTTCATGCCCTGGTCCAAGAGGATCCCACGTGCCACAGAGTGGCTGGACCTGTGAGCCATGGCCACTGAGCCTGCTCATCCAGAGCCTGTGCTCCGCAAACAGGAGGGGCCACAACAGTGAGAGGCCTGCGTAAAAAAAAAAAAAAAAAAGAAAGAAAGAAAACTACAGACCAATATCACTGATGAGCATAAATGCTAAAATCCTCAACCAATACTAGTAAGCAGAATCTAACAGCACATTAAAAGGATCTACACCATGATCAAGTGGGGTCTATCCCAGGAATGAAGGATTCTTCAATATAAACAAATTAATCAATGTGATACACCATATTAAAAAACTGAAGGAAGAAAACCATATGATAATCTCAGTAGATGCAGAAAAACTTTTGACAAAATTCAACACCCATTTATGATAAAAAATCTCCAGAAAGTGAGCATAGAGAGAACTTATCTCAACATAATAAAGGGCATATATGATAAACCCAGGGCCAATATCATTCTCAATGTTCAAAAACTGAATCCACTTCCTCTACAATCAGGACCAAGACAAGGATGCCCACACTCACCACTATTATTCAACATAGTTTTGGAAGGCTTAGCCACAGCAATCAGAGACAAAAAAGAAATAAAAGGAATCCAAATTGGAAAAGAAGATGTAAAACTCTCACTGTTTGCAGATGACATGACACTATACATAGAAAATCCTAAAAATGCTCCCAGAAAACTACTAGAGTTAATCAATGAATTTGGTGAAGTAAAAGGATACAAAATTAATGCACAGAAATCTACTGTATTCCTATACACTATTGATGAAAAATCTGAAAGAGAAATTAAGGAAACACTCCCTTTAACCTTTGCAACAAAAATAATAAAATATCTAAGAGTAAAATACCTAGGAGTAAAAGACCTAAGGAGACAAAAGACCTGTATGTAGAAAACGATAAGACACTGATGAAAGGAATTAAAGATGATACAAACAGATGGAGAAACATACCATGTTCTTAAATTGGAAGAATCAACATTGTGAAAATGACTATACTACCCAAAGCAATCTACAGATTCAATGCAATCTCTATCAAACTACCACTGGCATTTTTCACAGTAGAACAAAATATTTCACAATTTGTATGAACGCAAAAAAACCCCTGAATAGCCAAAGCAATCTTCATAAAGAAAAATGGAGCTGGAGGAATCAGGCTCCGTGACTTCAGACAAAGTCTGAAGCTACAAAGCTACAGTAGTCAAGACAGTATAGTACTGGCACAAAACCAGAAATATAAATCAATGGAACAGGATAGAAAGCTCAGAGGTAAACCCATGCACATATGGTCACCTTATCTTTGATAAAGGAGGCAAGAATACACAGTGGAGAAAAGGCAGCCTCTTCAATAAGTGGTGCTGGCAAAACTGGACAGCTACATGTAAAAGAATGAAATTAGAACACTTCTTAGCACCATACACAAAAATAATCTCAAAATGGATTAAAGACCTAAATGTAAGGCCAGACATTATAAAACTCTTATAAAACATTATAAAACATTATAAAAATCTTAGGGGAAAACATAGGAAGAACACTTTTTGACATAAATCACAGCAAGATCCTTTTTGACCCACCTCCTAGCGAAATGGAAATAAAAACAAAAATAAACAAATGGGACCTAATGAAACTTAAAAGTTTGCACAGCAAGGAAAACATAAACAAGATGGAAAGACAACCCTCACAATGGGAGAAAATATTTGAATACGAAGCAACTGACAAAGGCTTAACCTCCAAAGTATATAAGCAGCTCCTGCAGCTCAATACCAAAAAAACCAAACAATCCAATCCAAAAATGAGCAGAAGGCTTAAATAGACATTTCTCCAAAGTAGATATGCAGATTGCCAACAAACACATGAAAGGATGCTCAACATCATTAATCATTAGAGAAATGCAAGTCAAAACTACAATGATGTATCACCTCACACCAGTTGGAATGGGTATCATCAGAAAATCTACAAACAACAAATGCTGGACAGGGTGTGGAGAAAAGGCAACCTTCTTGCACTGTTGGTGGGAATGTAATTTGATATAGCCACTATGGAGAACAGTATGGAGGTTCCTTAAAAAACTAAAAATAGAGCTACCATTTTACCCAGCAATTCCACTACTGTGCATATACCCTGGGAATACCATAATTCAAAGGGTCATGTACCACAATGTTCTTTGAAGCACTATTTACAATAGCCAGGACATGAAATCAACCTGTCCATCAACAGATGAATGGATACAGAAGATATGGCATATACATAGAATGGAATATTACTGAGCCATAAAAAGAATCAAAATGAATTATTTGTAGTGAGGTGGATGGACCTAAAGTCTATCATACAGACTGAAGTAATTCAGAAAAAGAAAAACAAATACTGTATGCTAACTCATAAATATGGAATCTAAAAAGAGAGAGAAAAAAAAAAGAAATGGTTGTGATGAACCTAGGGGCAGGACAGGAATAAAGACGCTGATGTAGAGAAAGGACTTGGGGACACAGGGAGTGGGAAGGGTAAACTGGACAAAGGGAGAGTAGCATTGACATATATACACTACCAACTGTGAAATAGATAGCTAGCAGCAAGCAGCTGCATAGCACAGGGAGATCAGCTCCGTGCTTTGTGACCACCTAGAAGGGTGGGATAGGGAGGGTGGGAGGGACATGCAAGAGGAAGGGAATATGTGGATATATGTATACATAGAGCTGATTCACTTTGTTACACAGCAGAAACTAACACAACATTGTAAAGCAATTATACTCCAATAAAGATATTTTTAAAAAAAGAAAAAAAATAAGTGACTTTCACATGTTAAGATATATGCCAAGAACGAAGCAAACAGATGGAATAAACAGTAGCCAGATAGAAACTTAAAATCATATTTGATGAGCCCAAGTAATGTCATCTGACATCCAGTTACAAAATTGTAGTAAATTATATTTTCTTGTTATCTCCGTATGAAACCTATTGGTAAAGTAAGGCAATAACATATTGAACAATGATATTTCCTTCCTGATACTGTCAATTCTATAACATTTTCCTTGATACTTGTCTCTCTTCTCCAGAGATGAATTTTAGCAATGCCTTACATGGCAATCCTGTTTAAAAATACACTTAGGAAAATAATGTTAATGTGTTGGCATAAGTCAACTCCACTGAGAAAGAGTGAAACTCCCATATGGTTTACAGACAATAATAAAACCTTACCATCTTAAGCATCCTTTGCAATGGTTCTAATCTGATTCTAATTATTTAAAGAGAGGTCTAACCATCAAAATCATTTTAGCAGTTCCACCTGAAGATCAACGTCAACAGCATGAATATTTCTAATGTTATGCTGCTTATTCTCTTTAGATTTTGTAATAGAAGCTGAATGGATGGCACATTATATTTTAGAAGTAATTTTAATTATATTGTTCCTGTGGTAAGCTAAAATACAGGAGAAATATTTAGGATATAAGAGTTATTTTAAGGATTTCTTAAATCCCATCTCTAGATATAATAATATCACACTTCTTGAAAGAAAACTACTATAACTTACCTGAATATTTTCAACTTTACAAAATTCAGTCTTTAGCCTGACATTCAAGGCTGATTAACATTTCATTTCACTTTTACTCTAACACAATTTTCACATTATGTTCTGTAAACCCATCGTGAAAGAACCTGGGAACATTAAAAAATATTGAGCTTGCTATACTTTTTCAATTAATAAGGTTTATGATTACCATAGAAGTTATATGTATGATTCATGGTTTTCTGATTTCAAGCTTCATGTACAATCCTATCAATCCATAAAGTACTAATCAATTCAGAAGTTGCTTCTTCTAAGAAACTTATATCTTCACTTCCTAACTGAACCCTACAAACCAAACCTGGGAATCATCTGCATTAATTTCCTGAATTTCAGTATTAGCTTTATATATTTCTTTTAAGTCATTTTAATATCACTTTAAACTTATTCATTCACATATCCAATGCCTCAATACACTATGAATTCCTTGATTTTCATACTCCTTTTATTCCCAGTATAATACTTTCTATTGCAGATTTCTAATAAAATTGCTTCTCTTTTCCTACTTAAACATTCAAATAGTATTAAAGTGTTATTTTAACTGAGATAATTATCAGCCACACATTTCTTACATATTTATGTATAGATACATTCTTAATAGTATAACAGAGATCATTTTTAGCTTAAGTTACATATACTATTTCTAGGTCTGTCAGAAGCACTTTATATAAATTGAATCTTGGGAAAGTTTTCATCATTGGTGAAAGAATTAATGTTCTCAGAGTTAGAAAGAGAAAGAAAGAAGATTTATGAAGGGTGAAACTAATCTGAGCTTTTTCTCTGGCTATCTTCCGTTCTCCTGCTAAACGCTTTGTTAAAAGGGCTACACTGCAGCCAGTTACATTTTTAAAGAACAAATATGATCATGTCTGTCCCTAATGAAAACCCACAGATTTATTAAATTTCCTTGATGTGGAACAGTCAGTAAAATGAAAAATGAAAAGATATTAAAAATAATATATGTAGAACACAAATGTATCTGGTCCAAAAGTCTTTAAATAGACAGGCTTTTAGAAAGAAGAAGAGAAAACAGAGGAGAGGAAAATACCTAAGATAATGCAAAGTAGTTTCACAAAACCAAATGATAAAATTCTATATGAAAGGCATCTATTCATGGAACACACACACACACACACACACACACACACACATTTCTAACCATATATTGTGGCATTTCAGAACACATAGAAGGATAATTATAAAATCTTCCTGGAAGAAAACATAAAAAACAAAAACAAACCAAAAAAATCTCCCAAATAACCCACTATGAAACAGATTACTGTGAAAATAAGTAATAATCAAAATGGAATTAGACTTCCCATCAGCAACACTGATGATAAAAAGCAATAAAAACATCAGAAAAATGATATTTAATATAGATTTATTAAATTTAGCTAAATTACTGAATAATGCTGACAAAATAAAGATATTTTTACACATATAAAGAAGTTCTTAGAAAATATTTCCACAGCCTAATTCTTGGCATATTATGAATGATGTCCTTTAGCGATATACAACTTTCCTTAAGGAATTGAAGTAACAAAGGATCAAGTCAGCAGAGCAGTAGTGAAATGGTGTTTCATGAATTCCTCTCTGCTGCTTGCTTAATAAGAACGCTGTTAAAATTATATCAGAATGATGGAAAAATTCCAGGAGGAAGTTTTCCCAAGGAAAAGGACATTCTAAAGATTCAGAATTTGAAATAAGGTACAAAGATTTTAAAGTATAAGATAAAAGAAAATTCAATCATAATATTTTAAATAATTTTAAATAAACTGCATTTACATAGTGTCAATATTAATACTGATTTTTATTTTCAAATTTGACTTAATATAGAGGCTTAATAATATCAATAATAATGACAAAAGAATTCACAGAAACTTGAGTCAATCAATTGTAAGATACACAATTATATAATGGAACTCAAGGTCAAACTTTTGTTAGATACACCATATGTCACATACCACAGAGGAAAACACTAGCAGCTAAAACATGATCCAGGATCAATAGTAAAACATGCATATTAGAATTGAAAAAAGAGTGAAAACTCTAACAATAACTAACACTTATTAAGCACTTACTATGTGCCAATTCTGTTTTTTTTTTTAAATGCATAAAATAATAGAATTCTAACAGCCACTCTTCACAGTTGAGGAAACAGAGGCAAAATGAAGTAGAGTAAGCTACCCAAGACACAGGTGTAAAAAACTGTACAGCAGTTATTTGAACAGGCAACTCTTCTCTTAATAGAACAAGACCAGGCGGTATTATAGATACAAGAAACAAATGAATGAATGCTTTCCTTAAATTTGGAAAGGAGCTAGTATAAGATGCAAAGTTAATTCTATATCTATCCTGAAATTTGTGTTGACTGGGTGTGGTGAATTGTGTTAAAATGACCTAAATTTTTATTTATTATAACAGACAAAATATATAATGGTAAAGCATATTACTTAGTAAAACAGAGGTAATGAGAAAATAATAAAATAATTTAAAATATATTCTTCTAGAGAGTAGAGGTGAGATGATGGGGTAGGATACTATTACTTTTCATTATAAAGCTATTATTAAATCTTGTTTTAATATATTTTCTGTATCAATTTCATAAAAAATAAATTATACACATTTAAAATGTGAATATAAATGCTATACTTCAAAACACATAAAATATTAAAATCCTGTAGTGACTTCAATTTACCATCAAAACCTAATAGAAGTAACCAGCCTTTTATCACTTGATTCTTCTTAAATCTCCCTCCTCATTGCTTGTTGCTACTAATCTAAATCCCCGTTGAACGAATTCCTAAACAAAGATTGATGCAGCTTTGGTAAGAACTGGTTACATTAATGTCAATTCATCATTCTACTAAAGAATTTCAGCTCTTCTAAGCTTCTTTGCTTATGTCTCCTTCCCATGGGATCTTCTCACCTTAGGTCTTTAAACTTGTTAAAACTGTTTTATTACAGGTTGCTTCCTTATTTTGGTAAATTTTTATTTATCTCTAATCTTCATTTCATTTTTTCTTTGGCTCTGGAACTATTTCTTACTTTTATTTTATGTTCTTTTTCCAAGATCGCCTTCCATGGGTGGACATAACTTGTGCTATATTTTGTAATTGAGCTTGAAATATTCTTTTATAGCTGAGTTGTAAGCCTGTCATAAGCAGGACCAGGTCAAAAGAACTTGTAGTGTCAAGTTCTAGAGTTAATTTTTTCTTAAGGGCTAGTGCTGTTATAAGCTTAAAGAATGTTTTCAAGAGGTGAGGAAAGTTCCTAAGAGGTAAAGACATATAAGACATTACTATCTTATTCAGAAATACAGCTGTTAATTTATTTCATACTGAAGGAATGCCATTCCCTTGTTCAGATGTTATCGAAATTTGTTGTATTCAAAAAGTTTAGCTTCAAATACCACTAAATATATTAACTGAGCTTTAAGTGAATCAAGTAAGCACATTAATTTCAGTTTAATAAAATTCCATCTTATATTTATTAAATCAAACTTAACAGAAAGTGTTTCATTTTGTCCAGTCAATAAGTACAATTTGGAAATTGGTAGCTGTTAGAGAAACCAAGTGTCTGATGTTAAAACAAGTGAGGTACTTTTCTTGAAACTGAATACACTGTGCAGTCATCACTCTTCACATCTTTCACCCACTGATTTAGGTATGTTGAAACTAGATCCACATGATTCTTCTTTGTAAGGAGCATTTTAAAGAATACATCAAACATGACAATACAACTTTAGGGTGTAAATAAGCAGCAAATATTTCTATCTTTCCCAGGGAAAGAATAAAGTCTTTATACTCTGTATTAAGTTGATAGTAAGTATAAAAGAAAAGCTAAGCAGGAAGAAAATGGAAAATGCTCTTTAGTTTTAAGGAAAATGCACTGCATTGTAAGGTACTTAAAAATACATATCTTCTTCTTTATATGTTTCAGGTCTAAATAGCTTTGCTTTGGTTGGTGGGCAACAAAAAATATAAATTGTTTATTTGCTCTCAGCTAGGGAAAATTCTAACTCATGACTTCTAAATAAGAATAAGGCTTTCTCTTTTTATTTATGTATTATGAAAGAAAATACAGTTTTCTTTCTAAGAAAGGGAAGTTTAATTTAATTTAGTAAAGGTTACCACATCTCTCTATCAATTATGAAGTATTTACTAATATTGGGAGACATAAAATATGAAATTGAAAATTGAGGTTTTGAGACACATGACTTAATTCTATAATTTACTTATTAGCAGAACATAACCCATGTCTTGAACCATATCCAGTAAGAATGTAGGATTGTTATACAGTCTGACAATTCTTTTTTAAATATTAACTTCAACTTTGACACCATAATAAACATAGTAGTTGCAGGGCTTACTTGTTTTTCAAAGTCTACTGTTTACAGTGTTTACAGTCTATAGGTTACAGTTTTTAAAATAATGTGTTTTGGAAATTGTATATAGAATATAATGATGGAATCCATACTTTCAAATACAGAAAATCTCTGAAATTTCTAGTAACCATTGATGTTTATAGTCTCTGGATTGGCTGATAATGGCCTACCTCTGTGGTCCCCAACATTTTTGGCACCAGGGACCAGTTTCGTGGAAGACAATTTTTCCACATACTGCGGTGGGCATGTTTTCAGGATGATTCAAGTACATTGCATTTATTGTGCTCTTTATTTCTATTATTATTACATTGCAATAAATAGTGAAATAATTATACAACTCACCATAATGCAGAATCAGTGAGAGCCTGAGCTTGTTTTCCTGCAACTAGATGGTCCCATCTTGGGGTGATGGGAGAAAGTGACACCCGAAGTGTGTTCCTTATGTCCAGTCTACTCCATGAGATGCAGCTTAATTGTCACTTGCCACTCACAGATAGGGTTTTGATATGAGTCTGCAAGTAACTGATTTATTATGGTCTCTGTGCAGTTAAACCTTTCTGCTAATGATAATCTGCATTTGCAGCTGCTCCCCAGTGCTAACATCACTGCCTCAGCTCCACCTCAGATCATTAGGCATTGGATTCTCATAAGGAGTGCACAACCTAGATCCCTCGTGTGCGCAGTTCACAGTAGGGCTTGCACTCCTATGAGAATCTAATGTCGCTGCTGATCTGACAGGAGGCAGAGCTCAGGTAGTAAAGCAAGAGATGGGGAACGGCTATAAATACAGATGAAACTTCAGTCTCTCGCCTGCCGTGCACTTCCTGCTGTGTGGCCTGGTTCTTAACAGGCCATGGACGAGTATAGGTCCATGGCTTGGGGGTTGGGGATCCCTGGCCTACATCACACACTATTGGAGGGTCTTTCAAAGGCAGTCCACGTTCTTCTATATCAAATGGTGTTACCCAGTAGTATGACAAGATATTTATCTCTTATTGCTTGCATTTGATTGAATATATTGCCAGCTGACAGTATAAAGTGATTTATGAAACATTTACTTTTTCTTGTTATTTCCTCATATTAATTATACATAAATTTATACACATAACAGTATGTATTAGGAAGAGCTATATAAATGGGAAGTTCTGCTTTTAGTATTAGATTGCTAATAATCCTGTATGTGACTTTGTCAAACTGATTGAACTTTACTGGGATTCTGTTGTATAACAAGCTTTAAGGGATCTTTCATATCTAAAGATAAAATACTGCTGTAATAGAAACAAATATTTCTTCCAAAATTTTTAGTGAACTAAACTTCTTTTGGGAAACTGATTTCAAATTATTTTAGAAAAGTCATAATTTAAAACTCATTTAAAAAAATGGAAAAATGTGGAATAAATCCAATTGTATATGTATTATAAGCAATGAATTTCACTTGTAACTGATCTGAACTTAATAACATATCATTAAAATGAAAAAGGAGAAATTATTGAATTCAACCTCATTAGTTTTTAAGGACTGAATAACAAAATAGCTTTCCACCTTAGATATGCCCTTTTAATTAATAAATTATAGAAATTAAATAACCTTTATTATATAAATTTATGATTTATAAATTAAATTATGATAAAGTTATTTTATAAATTATGAATAAATAAATAAAATTATTATTAAACATTATTTTATAAATTATAAATAAATTATAATTATGACATTTGTGATGAGTCAATAAATACATAACTATTATACTTCCTGTTTAGTGGGTGTCTTTTTAGTGTGATAGGTTAACTTTTTAATTAATTATTGAGGTTTTTCATATGATGGTTTTACATGACTCTTGGACTTTGAAATCAATTTTTTCTACCATATAAAGACATTCTTTATTCCTTTGCATGTTAGAAGCTATACTAATACTTGTAGGTCTTTAGTTCCTGACACTGTCTTCAGAATCTAAACCTCTACTACAGATTGGAACCACAAATTATGTTTCTATGTGAACACTCACTGCATATTATGGGAAACATAGTAACCATGTGTGTATATGCACAGACACTTTACCAGGCTCACTCTAAATGTTTATGATTTTTTTTCCTTTGCTGACATTGCATCCTTTTCCACATAATTAGAAGAAACCCATGGTACAGTCTATTTTCTGGATTTGTCATATATGACTGGGAAAAAATTAGAAAACTAGTAGCTATAGAGAAAAATGGATGAGGGAGAGTACCATAAACAAATACTTGTGGTCTAACTCAGCAGTTAGACCACAAGTACTAACTGGGTAAGGGAGATTGGAAAATGAGCAATTTTAGAGATTTTAGCCTTAATAAGAGTTACAGAATGTTTAAAAAAAATGAACTGAGAAATCACAGAAAATTTAGGAAATGTTTCTATGATTTACAAATCCTTACCTTTAGGTGGAAGAAAAAAATATTTTTAAGATGTCAGTGTTTCCCAAATTAGCTTATACATCAAGTTTCTAATCAAAATTATATTAAGATTGTAGTAGACAGCCTTTAAGGTGGCCCCCTGATGATCCTGTACTCCTGATTTTTACATATTAGTGAAATCCGCTCCCTTTGAGTAAAGGCTGGACTTACTGACACACTTGAAACTAGTAAAATATGATAGAAATGATGTCATATTGTATGCTCCTTCCAATGTTAGGTTAGTAAGAGTCTTGCTTCTGCTTGCACATACTCTCAAGTTCTATCTGGGTCACTTACCCTGGCAGAAACCAGCTGCCATGTTGGAAGGTAGCCTTGTGGAGATTCATGTGACAAAGTACTGTGATCCGCAGATAACTACATAAATGAGCTTGGAAGAGGATTCCTATCCTTACAGTAGAACTTTCAGAAGAGATCACAGTCCAAATTGACAGATTTCTTGAGCCAGAAGCAATCAGATAAGCTGAACAAGATAACTGATTAACTGTGAGAAAATAAATGTGTAAAACTAAGTTTTGATGCAATTTATTACATGGAAATGAATAAATAATACAGAATTTGGCACCTGAATGTTGGGAACTGCCAAAAGAAATGACTAAAATGGGGAGAGTAAGCTTTGAAATCATGCTGCAGTCAGAATCTGGAAAAGCTGTAATTTTGAGGAGAGTGTTAATGAAAGCATTAAGTGCATTGAACACACCATAAAATTTTGAACTTTGAAAATGTTATATGTAAAGGCTAAGCAGTATAATGAGAAAAATCTTATTTGAAACTAAAGGCAATGGATTCTAGTTACATAGTGACAGAAAGTCACTGTTACCTGAAGTTATGTGGAATATGCTTATTGGTAAGAAATTAATTTTACTCACTTAAAGTGATAATGTGTGCAGCAGCGTAATCATAAACTCATTTTCTAAGACACCACTGATTTTATACATATTTATAAAATTATATATGCATATTATATTCTACACACATATTACATATTTTATACATAAATATACATTACATATGTATATGTAATGTATATATATATACATACACACACACACAGACACACACAACTCATTTTCAATATTGATTCCCTCACACCACATCCTTGAGGGCTATTTTCATCTTGGTTTCTCAGAGACCCCTGTGGATAGGGCATAATATTACTTATTACCACATCAGAGAAAAAAGTTTTGTAGGGAATCACAGTAGTGACTAAATGCTTCAGCCTTCCAGACAATAATGTTTCTTCCTATCACAACAATTAAGATATTCAAACAATCAAAAGGAATCCATGAAACACATGTCCATGGAAAGAGAGAGTACCAGCAGTATTTGGAAAATAGTCTGAATGACAATTAAAATTATTACCAGTATTTTTCAGTGATATATCATGATGTTCAGAAAGGCTAAACATAAATGTCTGAAAAGTCTACAAGAGGACACTATGAAAAATATGTTTGAGGGATAGAGAATCAACCAAGATAAACAATGTGATGAATGTAAAGAAGGAGGGAGAGTTCAATACATCTTTATAACATACACACAGAGCCAATACACTGCTGCATTTGGGATGCCATTGGGAGTTGCTTATCTGTACTGTTTGTGATTATATACAATACTAGAGTCATCTGAATATTTTGCTCTTTTTTTGTACCTTATGTGCTACTTCAAATCCATACTTATCTATTCCATTGCCATCTTCACCTAAATTGTTTCACCATTGTTTGTAAAACAATGACAACAGCAGCAACAATAAAGTAAATTAAACTTTATTACATATATTCTACATAATAGAGTAGTATATTTATAAACAATTTATAAATTTCTTCATCTCTATATTCTATCCCATATAATTCAAGTTATTTTTCATACTCAGAAGGAACCTACAATATCTGACCCAAGAAAATTTAGTTTTAGTTTTTGAGTTTTTTCTCCCAGTTGTTTTCTTACAACTGACACTATTACTGTTCCTGGAATTGCACTCCAAATGCATCATGTGAGCATTCACTTCTCGACCCTCCATATGCAGAATTTGAATATTAATGTATCAACTGGAAAACTAACATTTTGTATATTAGCTTGATGATACAACAGTAGGGGAGCAAAAAATATTTTTCCTTCTACCCTTCTAGGTTCTTGGCTAAGACCCCCACAAAATAAAAAAGATTAACATGAGAAAAACAAACACAGGTTTAGTAAGATACATACCTCCTGTATTCATGGGAGATACCCAGGAAGAGTGAGTAACTCCCCCCACAGTGGCCCAAAGCCACCAACTTAAGTACCATCTCCAGCTAAATACTAAAGAAGATGTCATGGCTAGCGGGGAGGGAGAAGCCAGTTATAGGAGGTTATCAGGCAAACATAGTAAACAAGGGTAAAATTGTTATACAGATTTAAGTAGCTGCCTTCTCCATTGATAACAGTTTCTAGAAATTTGGTCTCCCTTCTCTTCCCGGTACAAAGAGAGAGACATCCTTCCAGATAAAGATTTCCCTTATAAATACAATATTTTTTCCATACAAAAGATTAACTTCTACTTTGTTTTCAGAGCTTTTCCTATGTTTGCTGTTTCTTAAAAATAATCAGATCAAAATAATCCTTATGCCAAAGAGGCATATTTTGGGTTATTATGTCCCCTTCACCACAAACCAGTGACACTTAGGTTTTGACATTTTTGGTAGAGCAATTATGTACCATGAAATTATTTGTGTATTTTATTGCATTTTTTAGCTCTTACCAAGTAGTAGAAAAATATTTTAAAAGACTAAGCAGTGATGATACAAATATTAGAGAAAATCCACAAACTAAAAAAATTCCATCAAAGATTAACTTTGACAACTTTGGCAATCTTCTAGCTTTAATTTGGCATTCCTTTTAAACTAGTCCACTGCATTTCCTAGAGTAAAAGAAAAAAAAAAAAAAACTAAAATAAAGTAAAACCACATACAATACTCCAAAATAATACTGAAGTAAAAGTGAGATATTTTCTTTGTTCTCTTTCTGAGAACAGAACAAAGATCCACCTGTCACCCCAGCTCAACCTAGGGAAAGTCATTGTTAGGTTCATTTTTCTTTCATTAGTGTTTTAGAAATGCATTATGCAAGAAAGAAGCAGATTGCTGGTAATCTAATCACAAAGAAGGTTATAGCAACCTCCTAAAACTCAAAGGGAATGCCTGCAGGCAGCCTTCTCTTCAAATAAGAGAAAATGCTGGACACAAAGAAAGGTACTCTCCATTATAAAGGCTTTCAACAAAGAGTACAAAGGAAATAGAAAGGTCTATTAGACTTTAGATGTAGAAATAGTGCCTTAGAGAAAGTATTATTCATCTTAAAATATGCTGGCAAAGAGAGAGAAGGGGAAAGAAACACTTAGGAAGGTTTGAACCCAGATTATCACTCTATATGATAGTAGTTCATGCTGATTCTGACCATTTTAAGCCTTTGCCAACAAACACCGAAAAATATTAAAAAAATTAAACTTGAAAACTATCAACTTGGGATATAATAACATAAAATTAGCAACACATAAATATGATTTACTGTTAATGTAAATTTTATTTCATTGAAAATAGTAATTTTTCTTAATGTCATTTCAAAAGAGTTTATTTTACATATTTTAAGATTAATATTACTTAATGTTAAATCAAACCTTTAGTGATTTTTGTTCAGTTCAGTACTTTGATCCTCTGCAGGGTTACAGATGAAAAAAGTATATAACTACATAGAGAAGCTGTATTCCTTAAAGGGGTATAAAGAGTAGATTGGGACTCAGGTGTCCAGAGAACTAATGCAGACAGTATTGAGGGTGTACCCCCAAGGCCAGAAACACTCAGCATCTCACAGCTTTAATTCTCCTTACATTCCCGTGTAAGAAGAGTGCTGCTCTAATGCCCATTCTATGAGGAAAAGGAAGCATAAAGGGGTTAAGTAACTGACTGAAAATTATATTAGCAAATATTGTATGCTTTAAGTGGAGTCAGTCATGATTCCAGCTCTAGCAGATGGCTTTCAGGATTGCTGCTCTTGCACTACACTTGTTAAAAAACAAAATTCAATTGACTAAAATTCAAAGATCTTACTGGTTTTATTCAACAAGTCATGAATCAGGCGGCATCCCATCTAGCAGACAGAAAAAGCACCAAGGAGCTGGACAAACTGAAAGACTTCTATAGGCAGAAGGGAGCTGGAAAAGAAAGCTATACTAGCAAAAAGTGGATTGGTTGTGGCAAACTCACTTTCCTTTAGGGGAAGGCAGGGGTCTATCAGGCAGATGACCTCACTAATGCTGGCCAGGTGATTTCTGATTCATTCCCATTACTGGGAGAAGTTGAAACTATAATTAAGTCTTAGTTTGGTGGCATGAGGTTTAATATAAGTGACTCCATTTTGGTCGTGTTGTTTTGTTTTTAACACATTCAGTGTGCTGCAGAAATGTACTCCTGCTGGCCTTTACCTAGACATGATTGTACCAAGTCTCATCACTTTTCGCCCGTATTTTTTTATGTATAAAATTTTAAGGTTGCAAGATAGAAGAACATGTCACCACAAAATAAGGATTGGTATGTATTGGCATAAGGATTATTTTGAGCTGATAATTTTTGTAAAACTATAGACACAGGAGAATATGGAAAAAGAGTAGAACTTATCCTTTTGTAAGGAAAATTTCCATTTGTAAGGGTGTCTTCCTCACTGTACCAAGGCCCCACAATCATACCCCTGTCCCTTCCTCAAATAGAAACCAACTACTCTTATCTAAGTTTCAGGAAGAAGATGCAAAGAGAAAAAAAACAAGAACTGATTAAAACCAACTAGGCCTAAGATGGCAGAAGATTTGGCTTCCAGTACACCTTGAGCCTCAGTACAAACTCATTGTAATACATTAGCTAAATGACACACACACCAGCACCATGACAGTTGACGATTGCTATGGCAACAGCCAGAAAAGCCCATACAAGGACTGAAAAGAAAAGCTACATCAGTTCCAGGTGCAAACCACACCCCTCTTCTCAGATAACTCATGAATATTCCTCCCACTCTTTTCAAAGCCCTTCATTTTACTTCGACTCTCCTATATATTTGGTGTTTCCACCCAAATTGGTTGGAGCAGTTGATTTACCAACTAGGTTCCAGCTTCTCCATTCTTGGCCATTGAATAAAGCTTCTGCTGTTCCTGTCTCAGCACTGGTTTCATTATTGGCTGCATGAATCCAATTGTAAAAAGAACCTCCCTATTTAAGACAGGAGGTGTCTGGTCAGACTAGGACCCTGGTGGGGATCTGGTTGACCAGTTTGGTAATAGGATGACTCTAAATCATAAGAAACTCATCAACAGAGAAGGCTCAGCCTTAAATCCGTATACCTGCCTTACCTCTGTTCACTGTCCTTTTCCTGATATACCTTCCCTTAACTGGTCTCCAACATCTTTCTTTCATCTTTAGCTGAAGATGGTATTTAAGGTGGTGGTTTGGGCCCTTTCAGGGAGTTTTACTCAGTTTTTCTGGGTATCTCCCATGCATACAGGAGGTACACATGTTAATCAACTTCTGCTTTTTCTTCTTATTAATCTTTGAATAAGGGAGGTTCCAGCATAGAACTTAGGAAAATAGAGAAAAAAAATGTTTCTCTTCCTCTACAAAGTTTAGTTTAACACACACATTTTGTTGTTGTTCTTTTCCTCTCCTTTTTGCTCTTTATTATTCCCCTTTTTCTTTATACTTCTAAAATATCACTGTGTAATTCTAACTTATTCACCCTTTCAATATACACCTATGTCTATATGCATATGTATGCCATTGTTTTACTATATTTGTGTACTTACAGCTGTATCACTGTAAATAATTTATAATATTTATCTCATCTTTATCTATAGCATTCACCTTTATATACTTTATACTTTAGTGAAAGAAATCCTTAATAAATAGTTATTATTTCATTAGGGTCTTCTGTACCTTTTCCTTTCCTTAACTGAATGTTTTCAGAGGCTGAATGTTTCAGCAGTATAAACTTAATGGGTACAATGTTTTATTTATTCTGTCTAAATGCAGAGGTAACTTGACCTTTGCATAACTGAAGCTTTTTTTTTTTTAGGAAAGTTGACATTTTAACTGCTTCTAAATGACCCAAAAAGATTATCTGTAGTAGCACAGAGTGAATTTGGCTTTTCAAAGAAAAGGCATCTCTTGGCCTATGGGTAGGGTACCTGTGTGTGCCCTCTGAGAACAATATGTTAAACCATGTTCATCACATAAAGAGACCATTATACTAAGTATTTTGGAGAAAAATATTTTAATAAATGTTATATTAAGAAAAAGAATGAACAGTATTATTATCTCTTCTTTGAAGAGTGAATGCAATTCCCTGAAAATAACAAAGATTATAAAATAATTTGGAGAACAAGTCTGCTAGTAACTGTAAAGCATTCTTTCATTCTTTGAGAAACTCATGGGGAAAGATGAGATAGGCAGAAACAATCACTGGGGAGGTCCTAGCCTTCCTGGTGACAAATTCAAATCTGATTTGAAGGGAGAATACAAGCCAGTTTAAGGGCATGTGTGACATAGTCAGTGTGATGAGTAATAATGATTATTTTAGCCCTCTTGGGTGGGGGTGATAAGCCTGCAGGGTAGAAGGCTAATGAGGGGAAAGATGCTGGTTCATAAGTCAACTACCTCAGGATGAATTGGTTAGGAGTGTCATAGCACTCCAAACATCAGGGAACAGTCACCCAGGGAGTGTGCAAAAATCCACCTATCTGATCATTATCTCTCCTACCTATAAAGCACTTTCAGACAAAAAACATTATATGAAAACACTCATCAGTAGCTTTTCTTTAAAAGTTGCTTTCGTAGATATGTGTAATATGAAAGAAAAAACAAAGTTTCCTTTTGGAATAAAAAGGAAATAAAACCAAAGAATTATTTTGCATTTGTAAGAAAAAATAGAAGTTCACTGACATCTTTCTTGGTTACAAATACAAAGGCAAGTCACTTGTGCCAGAGGTACAAACAGAACTGCCCTGGACTGTGGGACATTCCTCTCTAAGGACACTTGCCTCTTTCACATACCTAGTACTCTCTGAATTTCTCTTGGTCTCATTCATAATTTTGCATCTTAGAAAGGCCCAGAAAAGTGAAAGATTGAAGTGTTCAGTTAGTTTAGTACTAATCCACATATTCTAGTGTAAAGATGGAACAAAAGTAAGTTAGTAGCAAATATTGTAGGGATTCAGAACAGGTGTCCCCAAGATGTACCATTTTGGCATGTAAATTATTTTAAGCTAAAGGCAATGGAGACCCCAGAGGCTCAAGAGAAACTATTGCCCCTCCCTTAAATACCTGGAAGAATTTAAAGAAGACATTTTTCCCAGAAAAATAATTACTGCCAGAGATAAATTTTAACTAAATGGCCCTACCTGTATGGCAGGGCAAACATATACCTACCAAACATCTTCACTTCTTTTTATCATTCTATGAATGACCCTCCTGTCCTTGGAAATCCCAGGCCCCTATTCTATTTCTTAGAAGAAGCTGGCATATATACTTCATTTTACATTCTGTCTTGGAACCACTCAATTATGTTGGTTTCCCATACATAAGGAAGTAAATACGTCTTTCCTCTGTTAATTTGTTTCATGTCATATTAATTATTCAGCCAGTCATAAGAACCAGAAAGAAAGGAAGGGGGAATAGAAAATTTTCCTTTCCTGCATCATAAATACTTATCTACCTAATTACTAAGAAGTTATTAGGTAATATATGTATAAAATATATCGACAGATATGTATCACATATAGGCATATCATAGACAACTAATTATGCTTGGATGAATTCAGAAGTTTCCTAACTATAACTACTTTGACTGGGTGTACCTCTTAAAGTCCAAAAATTCAATTTGTTTCTGGTTCTTGCCATTTTCATCTCAAGTTTTGCTCAACAAACATAAAATAACAGCAATAATTCCCCCAAATAAATAAATAACCCCCCCCCCAAATCTCTTCTAACATAATTACTATGGAACATACTATTTAGAAATCTTTATCCATTCTCATTGTGGTTGAAAAAACTTCAAGCAATGCACTTTATTTTACTAAGGAAGATAAAGGTAAAATAATAAATAACATGGAAAATGACAAAATACCCAACTTGTTATCTAAATCTGTCTATGACTACTAGGCATTCTTAGCTCTCAAAATGAATTTCAGTTCTTCACAGGTGCCACAGAAAAAAATGTGATCCTGGAAATGTAGATTTCATAATTAGAATAAATTGTACTAGACAGAGAAGGAAGGAAGCAAGCAAGAGGAACTGGACAGATATTATTAAGGTAATTGACATTTATTAACAATATTTTCAGGTCATGTCTCACTTGAATGAAAAAGTCTTTCTTTTCCATAATCATTTACATTTTATGAAGTTTCTACAATGAATTTAAATTAGGGAAAATTATATTTTTTTCTCAACATGATATTATTTTTATAGAGATAAAATTGGATTTAAATGAGGTTTATTGGGTTTTTGGCCAATAAAACCCCAAATACTATAGCAGAATATGTAGACTTTGAAACGCATTTGATGAAAGTGAGGAAAGTCAGTTTAATTTATTTTTAAGTACAAAAGAATCTTAAAAATTTTAGGAGACATTATTCTGGATTCAATGATGACATTTACATGCATTTTAGATCTTTTCGTTATTTAAAATTAATTCTATTTGTTTATTTATTTTGGTATTTAGCAGGAAGTAACATAAGCCTATCATTCTCTGTAAGCTGGCTGCTTTGATACTGCAGCTGGAGAAAACATCCCAAAGTAGCCCCAGAGCCCAGGGCTCCTGGTAATACCCCGTCTCCACACTCCTCTTTCCATCTTCCTTTCAGTTACTTCTTGTTCTTACAGTTCTAAGAATTATCATAGTAATGAATTTTATGATTCTTTTCTGAGAGCAATTCCCAGATTAGAGAAAAGCATAAATACTAATCCAAAACCATCCTCACCCCTGCACCATCTGAGATATTTTTTAGAACTTTATGGCAACCATAATTACCATAATGATAACAATTTACCACGTGGTATTAAAAAATTACAGCTGGTTTGAAAAACTTTGTTTTATAATGTTTTTATATTTCATGAAATTCTACTAAAAATTCCACATTAAATTCCTGGGTTTTGTTGTACTAATGAGTATGTAGTATTGTCATATTTAAACTGTTGATAATTTAAAGGCCATAAAGAAGTCAGATTTAAAAAATAAATAAATTGATTGCCTTGATGATAAACTTCTTCATTTAATTTTGTTTTAAATTTATTTTTCTATAACTTACTTTTTGGTACATGTTTTCTCTTCTTAGTATTTTTCTTGTAAACTTCAAGAATTCTTTATAAATTAAAGTTTTCAACATCTTGTCTAAAGCTATTGTTCCCATTTGTGATTGTGCCTTTTAATTATGTATATACTTGTGGTTGCTTAAATTTCTATTTTATGCATTCTATAAGTTTCTCTTTATGATTCATCCATTAATTTTTATGTTTTGAATAGTCTGTTAAACTCCAAGTATTGTAAATATACTCTTGAATGATTTTTCCATTTTTCCCCTTTTTCCATATAATTCTAGGCCAGTATTTATTTTGAGATCTTGCATTAAGTAATAATCTGACTTGTACTATTTTCCTATTAGTGAGAACAACTTACCCCCAAATTTTGCTTAAAATCCAACTCTCTTATTCACTAAATTTTATATGCCCTACTGGGATCAGGTTCTTGGATATTTGTGGTAAGCAGAAATGTCTCTCTGAAAAATGTCCACATTCTAATCCCAGAATATGTGACTATTCTAGGTTTCACAGTAAAGGAGAATGAAAGCTGTCGATGGAATTAAGTTTGCAAATAGGGTGATCATTCCTTATTATCCAGTTGTGAAACTGAGCAGAGCATTGTGGGACTCCTGGGCAGGAAAACTTTCTGTTCAACCTCTGAGATCTTTCCTGAGTTCCAAAGGGCAGGTTCAAACAGTTGCTAATCAAGAAAGGGAGGGGATGCAGAGACCCTGGAGGAGCAGCCAAGAAAAAATAGTGCAGCCTTGGAGCAGAACCTTCCTGGTTCTGCCTCAGAGAATACACATAACGATATCTTTGAGCTCTTTACAGAACCAAAACCCCCAACAAATGGAGTGATCATTCTTCATTCCAGAGAAGACCACTGGAGGCCAGATTAAAGGAACCAGAGAAACTCATCAAGAGATTTCTTGGGACCAGATTAAAGGAGAGCTGGCACTGTACACACCCTAATCTTATTGGCACGCCTGCTCTAGAACTATTGCTATAAAACTACTCACCACATCCTCCCCTTGGCCTGGCAAAGCAATAAAAATATTTTTTTCTACTTCACCCAAAACTCTGTCTCTAAGATTTGATTCGACACGGTGCACAGAGGCTGAGTTTTTGGCATCAAGTGTGTCCAATATGGTCACAAGAGACATTAAAAGTGAAAAAAAAAAAAAAAGGTGGAAGATGAGAATCAGTTCTATCCTATAGAACTGCTATACAAGATCCAAAATCAAAACGGAAAAAGTCATCTTTAAGCTTCTAAATTTGTGGTAATTTGTTACAGTGGCATAGAAAAATGACATAGTACTGTATTTTATTGACTTCTGTGTAATCAGCACTCATTCATTCTTTTTCTCATTTTCCATTCATTCTAGAAATGTGCATTAAACTCCCTTCTAGACTCAGGGCTATAGTGGAGATGGGCAAACCAACATAGAAATGTGTAATATATCAGGTGATAATAGCTCTGAATGCTCAGCGGCCATGGCTCATGGGCCTAGCCCCTCTGCGGCATTTGGGATTTTCCTGGACCGGGGCACGAACCCGTGTTCTCTGCATCGGTAGGCGGACTCTCAACCACTGCGCCACGGGCGAAGCCCCAGTAAAGTTACATTTTATGAAGGTATACAAGAGCAAAACGAGTGGGTTTTGGAGGCAGAGAAACAGTGCCTGGGGATAAAATTTTTTGAATTATTAGTATGCTTAAAGCCAAAAGCCTAGGAACTGCCATAGCCCTGAGTCAGTCCTAGAGTGTGAAGAAACCCTGAGGCCCTCTCAGATTTAGAGTTTCAAAAGAAAAGGAAGAAGTGACAGAGAGAAGGCAGTGAAAGGAGAGGCAGAGGGGAACTGAGATTTTTTACCATCGTAAGAGTGGATAATATGAGTAAAATTGTTTTTATTACTGCTGAAAGAAATATATTCAAGTTTCTCATTTTGTTGGAGCTATTTCATGGTTGGTTACAGTAATAAAAAGTGTAGGAACAGTTGGTAATTCCTCTTCTTTTTATACCCAGCCCTCAAAGCTCTTAGCTCATTTTCATAGAAAAAGTACTATTGCTTTCCGGACCCACAGCATTAATGTGAAGGAATAATACGGTCTTTTCTTTTAAAGTTATTTTTGTATATTAATGGTATTAAAAGAGTACAAAATACAAGTGTTAATGCATATCAAAAATTCTGAATTAATGAGGTTTTCCTTTTTTAAAATAATCTACTATGTATATTTAAGTTCCATGTTCCTATATTTTAGTTCAGCTTGATATTTTAGTTCTAATAGACTAGCACTGATATTTTGTATATGTGAATATAAAGATAATTAGTATTTCCAATTACCCATGTAATGTTATTATGCCTGAAGTTTTCATAAACATAATATTTATTTAGTGTTTTCAGAATCATTCCACAGTATATTTTTAGAGGGTAGTTTTGCTAAAATTACATATGGTAAAATTTGGTAAGCATGATCATTATTGTTTATAGTTATATGATTAAAATATATTATGACCAGAAAATGAGATATAGCCTATGATGCTCAAATTTAATTTATTTCAGTACCAACAAATAGCTCTATGCAAATTAAGCTTCCTAACTTGGGGTTTAAATATCTATTTGTTATTAAGATAAATGCAAGATTGATGTTATAAAGAAACTTGCAATTTTAAGAGGGTTAAAACAGATGGCTTATCTTTTTAAAGAAGAATGAAAAACAAGAAGGGCAAAGAATATACTTAGTTCATGATCTACCACAGAGGGTCTTAATGATAACATCTGTTAGTGCTGTTAAAAAGTAGATGAGCAGAGGACAGGAAGTTTCATTTGTCCAGTAATTGAGCAATGCAGCCAACAAGTTGTCTGGGACAAAGAGAGAGAAGGAAAATGAGGAAGAGATAGAGATGCCTGGAAGCAAGCTTTAAGGAAGCAAACAGTAAGAGATATCTGGCATTTTGACAGAATGGATCAACTCCCCTGTAGTAAACTTTTATTTTTTTTCAATTTTTTTCCCCTTTAATCTTTAAGGTTAAATGCTGGTTTTCCATTTAGATCTTATACTTAGAGTACTGTCATGCATGGATTGTTAAAAAAAAAAAAACTATGTGTGTGTGTGATAAACATTTATCGAAGAGCTTCATTTAAAATTTATTCTGCCAGAGGACATTTATTCAACATTTTAAAAAAATTTATAACATGCCACCTATATGCCAGGAGCTAGGTTTTTTGAGGAAACAAACAAACAAACAAACAAAAAACTCTGCTTCATGGTTGGGAAAATAATTGTTCCTTTCGATCATAATACACCTAGAAATTTACAAAGCAAATTTCAGCTACATCGCCTATTTACTTCTCAGGACACCCTTGTGAGTTAGGTATTATTTTGCTCTTTTCTAGGTCAAGAAAATGAAGCTCAATGAGTTGAAAAAGTCATGAGTAAATGATGGAGATGACCTTTGAATTCAGAGTTCCCAAATTTAATGCTATTCTTATTCATATTTATTTTTGAAAAATATAGGAATTTTAAAGTATAAATTTCCTCATTCAGATATTCCTTACAAATTTTATTAAGAGCTCTTTATAATGAGGGCATGGTTAGAATTGTGTAGAGATACCAAATTATATGAACTGTAATTCTAACATGAATTTTCTTATGTGATGGTAGGCTAGATATTGAGCACATATTCAAATATGAAAAGTCATTAAAAATAAAAACAACTTGGCAGGTAGGTTTAAAATGATGACCGTGGTAATAAATCACAAAAGAAGAATTCATTTAACTTTCACTAACTCAGAAGTCACAGAGCATCAGACTGAAGTTTCTTTAGTTTTTCTGTGATTTAACTAAATGAAGTAAATCAGTTTGCCAGACAAGATGTAAATATTTAAGAGAGCTATATTTTCAATCATCTCAAACATTGTGATTGCACCTGTATTTATAAAATCATTATGTGCTAATTACAAATTTGTTCTCAACAGCTTCTAAACCATAAACTACTAAGGAGCTCTCTCAGTTACTATCCTTTGAGAAAATAACAAAAGAACATTCCTATTTGTTAGGTAGTTAGACATTAGTAGCAAGGAGGTGACAATGGCGAGAAAGACAAGAAGAAGAAATCAAGTCACACCCAGCCATCTGGGGACTCTCCCTGAACCCCATCCAGAATGGGTGAAACTATGGTCATGTGGTGGGCAGCTTATCCTGATAAAGAGGGGCACAGTAACACGAGGAGACGTCCCTGGGCTGCGCATGCCCAGACCAGACAGGCATATAACCTATAGTAAAACCAAACTCATTATACAATAATTATAATAAAATCTACATGTGGTCTTGTCCCCCTGAGTGGGTGTTTCTTAGCAAGTCAAGGGTGAGAACATGCGCAGCAGTAAACTTGTTACATAGCTTGGGACCGTCAATCAAATAATGATCCCCTGTCACCCCCGCCTCCCTGCAAAATGCTCCTTAAAAGCGCCCTTAAGCCTGTATAGGAATGCTGCTTTCAATTCACAGCAAGAGCCGTCTCTCTCTCTCTCTCTCTCTCTCTCTGAGAGTGTACCTTTGCTTTGATAAACTTTGCTTTGGGCTTGCTTCACTTCGCTCTCTCTCTCTCTCTTTCTCTCCGTCTCTGAGAGTGTACTTATGCTTAAATAAACCTTGCTTTTTGCTTAAGCTTAACGTGGTAGTTTGTAATTCTTTGCTTGCTTTCGTGGAACCGAGATTACTTGTGTGGGCCTTCCGTTGACCTCCTCTGTTGAAGCTATTTTGTTACAATGCACGGCCACCTGGTGACGCTATAACCAGATTTTTTAATTAAATCAATTTGTGTTTTCCTGGACCAAATGTGTTTTCTTTAATAAATGAATGATGTGATGTTTCTATATTCCCCAAATAAATGAAAATATTAATCCTTTCCTTAAATCAGTATATAGTCCTGCAGAACGAGACAATAAAATACCTACTTTACTTTTTTTGATGCAAATAAAATTAATGCTTTTTCCTATTAGGTCGGTAGGAATCCAACATTCATTAAAAAAATGTTTAAAATTCACATTTTCATTTTTTTATCTCCATTGTCATAACATTTAAACTGAGTTTACTTAAACAGTTCAAATCTCAGTCACTACTATGTAAATGTTAGGTGGAATTCTTATTTTTATGTGTACTACAATCTAAGTTCATGATAATTATTTTCCAGTTCATAAGACTTTCATGACATGTTATTATGCTTGCATCAATATAATAAAATAAGTTAAAATTCAAATATAAACTAAAGTGGGACAATTAAAAGGACTTTTAAAAATAAAAGTTAAGAAAATTCACATATTTTTATAAGAATTGACTCTTTCATGGCAATTACTGAGACATGTTCATGTGGTACAGCCTATTTGTATATCATAACTTTCCTTCTCTTCTTTAACCTCCTGCATGCCTGGTTCCCCTAATGCTGTCTGTGTTTGTTTCTGTGTTTTTTTTTTCCCAATTCACTTGTTTTCTAATACAGTAGGTAAATTATCTCTATACTATGTTCACTGTTTATTATTTGTCTCCTTCATTCTACTAGAATATAAACTCCTCAGTCAGATTTTTCTTTGGTATTAAAGGCCAAAGCAGTACTAGCCCCTTGTAGAAGTCCCTCTATTCACAGTTTGGAAAGAAGGGACAAGTGAATCTAGTATTAAGGGAAAATACCAGCTGTGCTGTCTTTCTATGGGTTTATAAGTAAGTTAGAAGGAAATTGCTTTACTCCTTAGGAAGCTTCATGCTGAGAATAGTTCAAAAGGGGAAGTTTGAGGCTTCCAAGGTAGAAGATACATCCACATTTATGTAGTCATTAAACAAGCATAAATTCACATACGGTGTGCCAGAAGAAATTATAGGCACTGAGCATACAGATTTTAAAAGCACAATTCCTCCTTTGAGGAACTAAAAATGTAACCAGCTATTTAGTTAAGAACATGACATTTGGAATAAAATCTGACTGTGAATCTGCACACTCTCTTTTTCTTTTTTAACTGGGTGTGAAACCAAGTTAATAAAACTAGAAATGTTTGATTCCCCATTTGTTATATAGGAGTAATAATAACATTTATCTCATTGAGCTTCTGTTCAAAATTGAATGAGGTAAACTATACAGTATGCTGGGAATAGCAAGGGTGCTTAATAAATATCAGTCAGAAGTAATGTGGTTGTCATTTTGTTGCCAAATGCAAGTTCGTGTGTCCAGCACACAGTGAGGCCAAACAGACCAAACCGTCAGAGTTTGGAGCAAAGAAACACTTACTGCAGGGTCAAGCAAAGAGAATGGGCAGCTCCTGCTCAAAAGACCCAATGGTTTTCAGGGAAGAGATTTTATAGACAAAATGTGGAGGGAGGGTTTCATGGTGTGTGACTTTCTTTGGATTGGTTGGTGGTTAGGTAACAGGGTGGTTTTCTAGGAATCTTGTGCTCAGCCTGAAGTTACCATCCTCCACCTGGGAAGGGGCCTTAGTTCCTTCAGAAAGACTCAAATATATATTGTTTTGTATATCCCTTGAGGAAGAATCAGGACCCTGCTTTATTACTGCATATTGTTTCTTGACTGTTCCTCTTTTGTTCCTTCCCTAATTAGTAAGTTTAGAATCTGTCCTTTGGAACTAAGGGAAGGTCTAGGAGGCTGAAGTCTTTCCCTACAAACAAGAAACGGGGGACATGGAAAGGTTTTTGTACCCTGGAGGGCCCCATAGGATCCTGCTCAGTTTCAGTTGTAGTAAAATTTGGTTAATAGAGATTCCATTACAAAAACAACAGTTTTATTTGTTATTAATTCTGTTTTCTCATACATGTTTAGACTTACGTGGTTCATCTCTCAGTAGTTTTCATAGGAAATGGGTTTTTGATCTCTTGTAAAATGCCAAATATCCTCTCTTCTATGTGAAACATTTATTTTTCCCTTGAGGACCACTGTTCCAAGAGAGCATGAACTGCACAAAACTTGTATCTGCCTGGCATTTCTTCTCTTGGAGAATTGCTTCTTTCTCTTATATGGACCTGGTGGAGCTGTCAGTCATACTGCTCAGTTCCTTAACACACTCAAAGAGTGAGCGTTTTACTCAAGACTGTCTAATGGTGTTGTTACTGAACTCAGGTTCAGCTACTCATGCTTGGAAGCCAATACTAGAGCAGCAAGTGTTGGCTGGAAAAGGAAAGGTTGCTTTACTCAGTAGGCCAGCAACATGGGGAGAATGTGGACTCATGTCCAAAAACCGACTCTGAAGACTCTACTCAATTACTAAAGTTTTTAAAGGGAGAATCATTTGGGGAAAGAGTGAGAGTCTTTGTTATCTTCCACTGTTATCTTCCACTTTGTTATCTTCCACTGTTATCTTCCACTTTGTTATCTTCCACTGTGATCATATTGTTTGTTCCTTTCAGTTGAACAGTGCCTGAAGTCAGCCTCAGGCATCTTAGATGTATGAGGTAATCTTGAGGTAGATTTCTGCTGCAGAGATTTCTATCAAAACACGGAAATTTCCCAAACAATCACCTTTCTCCAGTGTCTTGCCCTACAGTTAATAACTCTATCTGTGTTCATTCTTCCTCTCTTCTGCTTTAATATCAAAAGAGTAAACAGGTCCCCTGAAAATACCCTCATCTTGGGATATTTTCTTCCCAGAGGGTTAAATTATGTAGATGTTGGGGAGAAAGAAATTTTCCTCTACACTTCTAGGTTCTTCTGGCTTGTCTAATAATTAAATTGACATGAGACAGATTAATAGGAGAAAATGAAATAAAATTTAATAACATGTATATATGAGAGAGACTCGAAAAAACTGAGTAACTCATCAAAATGGCCAAAGCCTTCACCTTAAATACCATCCTCAGCTAAAGACAGAATAGGATGTTGAGAGTGAAGATAGTCATTTATGGGAGGTTACCAGGAAAGGCACAGTAAACAAGGATGATTGTATTGCAGGTTTAAGTCATTGTCTTCTCCACTGATAAGAGTTTCTAGATATTTGGTTATCCTCCTGCTTTAGGTACAGAGATTGAGACACTCCATGTTTATGGAGATTTCTGTTAACAAATGTAAATGTTTCTTACAGAAAGGCAAGTCCTACTTGGTTTTCAGAGCCCTTCCCTGTCTGCTGTTTCTCAGAAAGTAACCAGCTTAAAACAATATATGCCAAAGAGCCATATTTTAGGGTGGCAAATTCTTCTGCCCTACAGAGACATCCACTCAACCATCTTTCCAGTGCTCAAATGGGCAAGGCCTAGGTACTCAATAAATTTAGAATATGCTTGCCTCAACCATTGAGGTACTTTTAAACACAATATTTTTATGAATTATTCTAATATTCTAAGTACAGAAGTGTGGGAGTTATTTATAGATTATTGTGTATAAATTGGAAAAGCTCTTTTCCAAATCTACCATTTTTCTACAAATGAATTTTAAGAGAATTTTGGACAGACCTTCCTTCTATTTTTCCCTTTGGATAATTTTCTATTTAATATTCATTATTCATCTAGGAGCTTCAATACTTAGGTTCAAATTTAGATGATATTCATAAAAATCCTATTTCAATTTTATAAATTATACACATATATGCATATATTAAGAGAGCTGTATATTCCTCTAAATTTTTCAGGGAAAGTGTTGAAGTCTTTCTTGAATATTCAGGTTTGTTGTTCTGAGAAGCAATTATGTAATTGTGCTGAAATTTCTGCAGTAAGAGCCTTGAGGTTGACTGTGCAATGTGGGACCACTTAGCCTTGTGCAAAATCATCTCAGATTGTTGCTTTTCGCATTTTGTGTTCCCCTCTTTTTCTTGTCAGTAATCATTTCCTAATTGTGTACAGCTTGTTTTCTCTCCAAATTTCTTCCTTCCCCTTGTTATTTTTCTTAGTATCATGTTTATGTGACTGGAAACTGAATTACTAAACTAGAATTATCTTTAAGTTAAAAGTAAATAAGCTTTAAGTGAAAATTAAGGAATAATGGTATGATAAAACTGTTTATGCTTTAGTAAATCAGTATTAAGACAATTATTTTGATCTTTCAGAATTTTTTAAGCTGAGTTCATGTGGGTGACATGTTGCCACATTTCATATCTCATATAACTATGTACACTCAAATATATCTAAAGATATAACTCTCTGCTTACCATTCCAGGAACTATTCCTCTCAGTGCTAGTATAAATTATTAGTTTATCTCTAGTTTAACATGCTTAATAAAAAGTAAATAGCTTTTGCAGGGATGTTTACATTTCCTTATCTTTTCATTACTGAGATTATCAAGGATCCATTATGAGTGTTCTCATATTTTGATTTACTTTTGGATGCACAGCAAAATCCTCAGGAGTATTAGAACTGGTCTTCAGTCAACAAGCACAGGTAGATAAGAGCCACAGGCACAAAGCCACATAGCACTTTTATTTACTGCAAATCATCCTTTCAAGGTGTTTTTCCCTCCTTATTTTCATCATCCTTTCAAAATGTGTAGGAATCATAAGTTCTGATCATAGTTATTAGAGATAAGTTATGTGCTTAAGGAGGGGAAGGGGAAATGAAGACAGGTTGTAGGAGAGCCACAGATCTCGTTGCATTTGGGTCTTGCCATTCTATGACAGTCTGAATTCTGACACTCACGCGCAATATTAAAAATAGAAAACAAGCACCAGCAAAAATCAAAAGTTAATGCTGTTGCTTGCATGTTGCCAGTTTGAGACATATACTGCTGAACCATTGGCCTCTGAGGTTTTTGAATGACTGTAGTGTGTGGCATTGCTTGAAGGAAAGTACTTCTAGGATACATCTTTACTCTCCACTGAATTACTTAGAACTGGAGATATTAAAATTCAACACAGGATTTTCATCATTCACTGATACATAGGGAATTACCTAGCTGTGATTGGCTCTGAGAAATACAAAGTGAACACCAGAGCACTACTTGATCTAACAAAGAATTTCATGAGAAATGCAAGAAATGAAGTTCTACAGACAAATAAAGACTACATTTTTTTAATATCTACATATTAATAATGATATTTTAAGCTGATTTTAGAGATGTACTTATATCTATAGTGTCTGTATTACTTAAAAATAAATTAAATATTTCAAATCAAGCTACAGTAGAATGCAAAATGACTAATCAGAACATAGATTTAATACAGGAAGTAACATTTGAACAATTGTTTGCAAAGATTTATTTACATTGTTGACTTGCTGAAAGTTATCTTTTAATAATCCAATTTTAATTTTCTACATTTTTAGTAATGTCTTCAAAGTCTGAAAATGTATTTCTTAAAATATTCAGAAAGGTGAGCCATAAACATTCTAAAACAAAGAATGATTTTGCTTAATGGTTATACTTATTCACATAATTTTATATGCTTAAATAACACATTGCATATTTAATCTTTTTTATCACTAACAATCATTATACGTAAAAGTACCTTTTGAACTAATTATATGAGAAACAGTACTTTTTGAAAATAATTAAACTCTGAAAAGTCTTTGCTTACAGATAGCTTTCAAGCTCAAGTTTTTTCATTTGATTAAAGTGTTGTATGTGGACCACTTCTCCTCCTCCTTTATCGTTGTTTTCTTAACTTCTTGGGATGGAAAATATCATCTCCCATCAAAAGTAATTCTTCCTTTTAGTGCACTGGATTTCTCTCATTAAAAAAATAAAATAAAACAACAATGATAACTGAAAAGTCCCTGTTACGGCTTCATTTCTCCTTAGATGACATTTTGAAATTTTAATATTACCTTTTTCCTGATAATATCACTACTATCAGTCTTGATATATCATTGGTATTTCCAATAACTGATAGCAATATATACTGTAAAATGTTCATTTATATCAAATATCATTGAATTTGAGAAGTAAGAGCAATGTACCAACTCACCACTACATTTAGTTTACTGCTTTCCCATGTCCAAGTATAAAAGGAAGTCTTTTACCTTCTCAAGAGATAAAATCTGATATTTTTACAAACAGCCACACTTGAGTGTATTGCTATACAACATTCTCTAAAACATTTTTATAAGACACTTTTTCTTGTGCCCCTGTTGAGCACAGGGTAGGCATAATTATACATGCTACACTCTTCCAAATTTAAGATGCCATTCTTTAATTTTTCTATTACATATTCTTCATGTTCATGACCAAGATTGTTAATGATCTTTCTTTGGGAGAATACATTTAAACTAAAGAAACTCAGTTTTTCTTACATTAAAAAGATCAAGGTGAATGCAGAACTGAATACAATTCAATAACACTTCATTGCATTATGTAAGCTATATAATTAGCTACATATACTTAACTATCAAGCTTGCACAAGATTTACATTCATCTCTCAGTAACATCCCAAATAACAATAAGCTATGATCATTTGGGGTCATGAAAAGTGAGTGTGAAACTGAGTATTCAATCCCAAACTGTCCAGGTATCGTTATATCTATATCTTATGATAGTATTCACACTACCATAGCCGTGGAAGGAAAATTAAACCAGTATTAGCTTGCAAAGATTTAAATTAGATCTTATTCCTCCTTGACTATTTCTAAATTATATTTTCTTCCAGAGGTGGAACAGACCAACACAGCTGAAGGCAAAAGAAGCCCACCATTAACTGCCCAAGCACTGACCATCTGTTGATTTCAACCTACTGTGAACCGTGGACCAGTGAGTTTGGTAGTTGTGTTTTATCTTAGCTCTTCTCTGCTTTGAGGATTATATTTTTGCCATCTTCTCAGTGGGTGCAGAAGATTAAAAGAGCTCCTGTGAGATTTGGCTACAGTACAATGGTTGAACTACATGAGCTGAAAAATTTGTAAAACAGCATCAATTGTAAATTTAGAACATCATTTGTTGGTTTTGGGGTATTATTTTTTATAACTCAGGATAAGCAAAAAAATACTTTATTTTGTCTCTTTCTTGGTTCTTACAAAGTTTGCTAATAGACACATTTATGAAAATTTAGTATAAGATATTTAACATCTTAGTAATATTTTACAATTTAAAATTCTTAAACATTTGTTAATAATTGGTTTTAAGTAATAGTAATATATTTTAAAATAATAAATGAATAAAAGATAAATTAAATCAATTTTTATTCTCCAAATTGAAATAGATGAAAACTGATGCTTTTTCATTTTTGCCAATTTCTTCATCAAAATGCAAAGATTAAGTTTTATCACTGTTAAATAGTTCTCACTGCCTAAACATGCAAAAACTACATTCTCCAGAATTTGAATGTGAGAAATTTTCCAAATGAGATAAATTCAGAGAATATATTAATAAATTTGACAAAATAAAATCTAGTCCAGATATTATGGAGACTTCCCCTTCAAAGCAATTCCATTTGTAAGTAAACCTATTTAAGTAAGGGACGACTTTCTAGATAGGATTAAACAACAAACTCAATTAGTTTTAATCAGCAATGCAAGTGAAGCAGATTTTAATTTAATTAAAGCTAGCAGAAGTAAAATGCCTTGTAAGATAATGGGAGATAATGGAATTTGAATTCCTCTTCCTGGAAATAATATGACTAGGACTATCTGTCTGATAGGAGACTGGTACAAAGGCTTTAATAGTTACTTGGGTTGTTCTAATAATTAAAAGCAAATGGATACCTTGAATACGCTAAAGAAAGAGGTAGCTAGCTCCTAGTTAGTGCTTAAAAGTCACCAATTAATGTGATTGCTCTTGTCACATTTTTACTAATGAAAGAAATAGCTTTTGTAACTAAAATACATTACACATAATATACTACTAAACAAAGTCCAACTTGTAGTTGTGGTTAGGTGAAACCACATCAGTTTTGGATGTTTTGTCATCTTCCTTAAAAAAAAAAGTTATAAAGCTTTATCTCTCCCATATTTATTTATGAAAATAAAAAGACATCAAAATAACATAGCAGTAATGTTTGATTATTAACAAAATGAATAATAGTAACTATAACTTACATTTATTTAACACATCATGGTTTCCAAACCTCAAGCAGGTAGAATTAATATTATTATCTTCATTTTAAGTATAAGAAGATGAGAATCTTAGAGAAGTTTATTCAAATTTTCAAAGAAAATAAAATCCAACCTTTATTTTTTTTTTACTTGTATTTTTTTAATTGATTTATTTTCTCTCCTGTATTGCTGCTCTGACCAACTGGCAAGACATTTCAAGGAGAAAGTTGTTAGTAAGTGATTTCATCATTTTCATGTGTGGGTGAGATGAGGTATGTAAAAATCACTTTGCCTAACCTGGGGATAAATCAAAATAGATATTTGAAGGTATTTTTGAGAAGTTAAGAGTATTTTTTTACAAAATTTGAAAATATGGAAAACTATCTTTTGTGGGTAGATAAGATCCAAGAATGCAGTCATATGAAAGGGACTCTTCAGACAAGATAATTTACAGTACATAGAGAATGGAATAAACCAATCTTTATAATTCACTGTAACATAAAAGTAAACTTGTCCCAGCATAAATGGAACTTCTGCTATAGTCCATAAAATTCTCTGTTCCATCTTAGTAGGTAGCCATGTGAATAACTATAGCCTGGGCTGAATCAGTCAGGGCCATTCTCTGGGACAATTTTATTCTATCTACCTACTGAGGTGTAACAAATTTATTTTCCTACAGAAGTAGGAAAATAAACCTATGTGATGTTGCCCCAGACAGATCAGATGGAATAAGGAAACCAAAATTAAAAAAAAAAAAAAAAAAAAAAAAATTATGTTGAAACAAGTAAAACTCCGAACTGTGTAAGAAAACACAAATTAAATGTAAAAACAAAGTGAAACATGTTCCTTTATGTAACTGTACTTTTTTTTCTTTTTTCTTTTTTTTTTGCGGTGTGTGGGCCTCTCATTATTGTGGCCTCTCCCGTTGTGGAGCACCGGCTCCGGACGTGCAGGCTCAGCGGCCACGGCTCAAGGGCCCAGCTGCTCCACAGCATGTGGGATCTTCCCGGACTGGGGCATGAACACGTGTCTCCTGCCTTGGCAGGCGGACTCTCAACCACTACGCCACCAGTGAAGCCCTAACTGTACCTTTTACTATCTTGGTTCTTGACTTTCCAGTTCTCAGTTTCAGCATCTTGTGAAACTGGCTGTTCTTTTTGCTTTGGTTTAGGTTTTTGTGAAATATCCATGTATCTTCCCAATAGAATCTTGTTTACCATTCCACCAATGTTAGTCTGGTTTGAATAGGTTTCTATTTCTTGTTTCAGACTGATTACATGTCTATGTAGTACAAAGGGCAGCTGTGTAAATAGAGTCTAGAATTACACATAAATTAATCTTTAAAAAAATTCCAACTCCCCATACACTTTGCAAACATATCTGTATACTTACTATATGTTTATATTATATATATTATATATTACAGCATTTCTTTGAAAATGTGGTACTTATTTGTTAATTTTTCTCATAACATTGGGGCATAGATTTATTTTTTCCTTCCTTCCTTCTTCAAATATTTATTGAACTGTTACTGATTGCTAGCCACTGTTAATAGGTATTATAGAAATAGTAGTGATTATAAATGTCAAAATATCTGCTTTCATTGAATTTTCATACTTAGATAGCAGAGGAAAAATATTTTTTTAAAAAGACAACATGTCTAATATGTCAGTGTAGACCAGTGCTATGGAGGAAAATAAATAAATGGAAATAATTTTTTAAATGATGGAGACAGTTTCTGGGTCTGCATGTAAGAAGTTTGAAAGTTGCCACTATGTCCTTACAAATACAAAGCTGAAAAGACTGAAAAATTAACAACCGTTCTTGGATCTGTAAGAGAGGGGCAGCAAACTGCTGCCCTCCAAGCGGGAGAAACAGACACATACAGAGTCGTGGTGTACTGGAGCAGAAACTCATGAGCTGAAACCACCAAGAGAACCAGAATTGGAGTAGGAAAACCTGAACTGTAATTGACAAATAGCTAGAGGCCCAATGTGGACAACTCTGAGTTGTACAAAATGTTCTGGTGTACATACACAATTCAAAAAACTTTGAATATCTTTACCATTCTCTTTTGTTGTAAACATAGTTACTTTAATTAATATTTATGTTCTTATTAGTCTTTTTTTCTTTTTTTTAAGCGCAGGCTCAGTGGCCATGACTCACGGGCCCAGCTGCTCCGCGGCATGTGGGACCTTCCCGGACCAGGGCACGAACCCGTGTCCCGTGCATCGGCAGGCGGACTCTCAACGACTGTGCCATCAGGGAAGCCCCCAGTCTTATTTTTTAATTATAGTAACATAATATAGAATGTTACTTCTTCCTGAGCAATGAGTGCAGCACATTTTATTTTCCAAAATGCCCACTGCAATATATCTGGTCCCTCAAGCTCTTCCCTAACTTTGTCACTCACCTTTCAAAAAATAGATACAATTGCCTTCCCTTGTACTAACAGGCAGCTCTTTTCCACTGCAGCAGAAGTGACACAATGTGACTACTAAGGCTAGATATAAAAGGCAATGTGGATGGACCTAGAGGGTACTATGCTCAGTGAAATAAGTCAGATAAAGACAAGTACTTTATGATATCACTTACATGTAGAATCTCAAAAAATAATGCAAATGAATGTATATGCAAAAGAGAAAAAGTTGTTGATATAGAAAACAAACTAGTGGTTACCAAAAGGGAGAGAAAAGGGAGGAGGGGAAAATTAGGGTATGGATTTAAGAGATACAATCTATGTATAAAATAGATAAACAATAAGGATATATTGTATAGCACAAGGAGTTATAGCCATTTTCCTGTAATAACTTTTAAAGGAGTATAATCTGTAAAAATACTGAATCACTATTATAATATTGTAAACCAACTATACTTAAACTTTTAAAAATAATTAAACTTATTATTTAATAAAGGCAATGTGAATTTTAGCTAGTTCTTTTTCTCTCAAGATGCTTACCCTTAATCTAAAAAAATTGGTACTGATGAACCTAGTGGCAGGGCAGGAATAAAGACGCAGATGTAGAGAATGGACTTGAGGTCACGGGGATGGGTGAAGGGGAAGATGGGAGGAAGTGAGAGAGTAACACTGACATATATACACTATCAAATGTAAAATGGTTGGCTAGAGGGAAGCTTCTGCATAGCACAGGGAGATCAGCTCGATGCTTTGTGACCATATAGCTGATTCACTTTGTTGTACAGCAGAAAATAAAACAACATTGTAAAGCAATTATACTCCTATAAAGATTTTATATATATA
>NW_020175414.1:1872409-1878992 GCF_003031525.2 Neophocaena asiaeorientalis asiaeorientalis | reverse complement strand
AATCCTTTAATCAAGTTGCTATGTTTTAAGGAAGCCCAGACCAAATGGAGAGAATGCATGAAGGTGTTCTAGTCAACAATACCAGCTGGCAACCAGCATCAAACATTAAAGACACCAGGGAAAAATACCTTCAAGTGATTGTAAATTCATCTTCAAATCTTCCAGCTGAGGCCTCAGATATCACAGAACAGAAACACAGCATTCTGTCAGGATTCCAGACCCAAAGAATCCAAGAGCATGAATAGATGGTTTTATACCTGTAAGTTTTGTAGTTCTAGCAAAGGGAATCACGATTTTGTGTTAATTTCTAGTCACTAATAACTTTTCACCTGCTCATACATTTCTTTCTTTCTTTTTATTTTATTTTATTTTATTTTTGCTGTTAGAAAGTTGACATAAAAATGTGTAGCATCCTTCGGGTTAGTGGTACAATTCAGCTTTTCCATGTGTTAATCTTTCCTCTCAGTTAGTCTGCCTACTTAATATTCCCTTTGTTTAAGTCTCTCAAATATGAAATATTTTCTTGTAGGCAGAATTGTAAAAATGTACTCTTTCCTGAGATTTTACACCCTAATCCTCAGAACCTGTAAATATAATGACATATCACTCTCATGATATGCTACATGATACAGTTAACCTTAAAATAGGGAGATTATGCTGCTTGGTCTAAACTAATCACATAAGCCTTAAAAAGCAGAACATTTTTCTTACAGTTTGTGGCAAAAGAGGAGGTAGATTCAAAGCAGAAGAAGGACTTGACACAGCTTTGCTGGTTTGAAGATGGAAAGAGCCACAGAAGAAGGAATGCAGGTGACACCTAGGAGCAGAGACCAGCCCCTGGCTGACAGCCAGTAAGAAAATAGGGAGCTACTTCCTACATCAGCAAGGAACTGGATTCTCTCAACATGAATAACCTGGAAGTGGATTTTTACCCAAAGCCCCAGCATAAGTTCCAAAACCTTGATATTGGCCTTGTGAACTACTAAGCAAACAATCCAGTTAAGCCATGCTGGACTTCAGACCTACAAAACTATGGATAATGAAAAGGTACTTTTTCTTTTTAAAACCACTAATTTTTGTGGTAATTTGTTATACAGCAAAATAAAGCTAATCTATGTGTCATACATTCATTTTCAGCTGTTAAATTTTCTGTAAATCTACTTGAGAAATGCATGTAAAAACAAAAATTAACAACTTTATATTAATACTTTTACTGGCTTAGTCTCTTTCCTGAAACAGAGAATGCAATGTATAGCCATTGGCAAAATACAGACCACCACCCATATTTGTATGGTCCATGAGGTAGTTTTTACATTTTTATGTAGTTGAAAAATATCAAAAGAAGTATAAAATATTATAATACATGAACATTATGTGAATTTAACAGTTCAGTCTATAAATAAAATTGGAACACTGACACATTCACTGGTCTACATATTGTTTACTGATGATTTCATATCCAATAGAAGGATTTCATATGCGATGACAGTGATTTGTGTAACAAAATCTTTTATGCTCCCCTGCCTCTGCAAATTTTCATTACTTTCTAAATTCAAAACTTGTTTTAAATTCTACCCACCCTTTCACTCAACTTAAATTCTATCATCACTATATATCTTCCCTGAGGATCTTATCCATTTGAGATTGCAAAATCAAGGTAAGTATGTAACCATCATTTGACACATTTGATTTTTAATATTATTATTATTTTCATATCTTATTTCCCCAACTTGTAACCAAATTACAATTTTCTGGAAACCAAAGATTATGCTCCACAATTGTTTGGACAATCACAGTGCCTATCAATATGTAGTATACTTGATATTGGGAATAATAAAGCATTCCATTTAGTTGTTAAAATTGTCTTTTAATCTGCACCAAATCCTTTTAATTTGAATCCTTTGATAAGGGAAGTAATAATGCAATATCTGAGCTTATTTTTTTTGTTTATTGGGGACATGAAAGATAAAACATATTTTTCCCCTAAATGAAAGGCCTTCTTATTTTCTATAAGTAGCCCTGATTTTCCTCAACAACTCTGCAAAAACAAATTCTTCTCAAACAGGAACTTGGCTAAACAAAGTTTGTCAAGTAACATTTTAGATATTACTCTTCCTATACTTCAGGTGTAGTTTGCTTCTGTTATACAGGAGTAAAATCTTTTGAAAGTGAAGTATTAAGATCAAAGAGAATTAATATTAGAATCAATAATATGCATTATGTATTAAGTTAAAAAATGATTTCTGCTTATTGAAGGCAGAAGTGGTAAAAGGAAACAGTAATATTTGGAACTGGAATATTCTGATCACCTAAAGGAACACCATACCCTGATTCTTTGGAAAAGCAAATATTTTCTGTCCTTTATCCTCCTTAGTTTTCTACCTGGATTCAAGCTTATGACTCATTCTAGAATGGTAATGTAAAAAATGATAAACAATATTTTCTCTCCTTTCCCAAAGTTATGAAAAAGGCTCCAAGGATGAGAAAATGAGTGCCACAAGCCTGTATTTTTTGCTAAGAGAGGCTGAACTACCTCTGCAGGACTTGTTCAGAGATGGCCCATCTGGACTTTTACCCACCTACTCCATTGCCTCTCCCTCTGTCCTACACCAGCACCCTTTTCTTTCCAACATACACGTAAGGGAAGCAAGAGGTTCACTGAGATTTTTTTTTTTTTTTTTTTTTTTTTGGGGGACGAGGGCCTACTCACTGTTGTGGCCTCTCCTTGCAGGGCACAGGCTCTGGACACGCAGGCTCAGCGGGCATGGCTCACAGGCCCAGCCATTCCGCGGCATGTGGGATCTTCCCAGATAGGGACACGAACCCGTGTCCGCTGCATCGGCAGGCGAACTCTCAACCACTGCGCCACCAGGGAAGCCCTCATTGAGATGTTTTAAAGGTAACTTATACAAAGAGAGAACTCGCTGTGAAGATGAATATATTTCCTCTCCCATTTACGCTAGATGAGATCGCTAGCAGAAAAACACGTTAAAAGAAGTGATAGGCATGATCTGTGGAGACTGGCTTCTTAACTCCAGAAAACTGTCCCATCAGTACTGGGAAAAAAGGTGTCTCAGAGCCAGTTGGAGGCAATTGGGAAAGTAAAGCTGTTTTCTGATTATACCCTACACAGTCTAATCCATTCAGCAACATAGAATTTGAAGACCATACAACAGAAAGCAGCACATTTAGTAATAAATTTGTGGATTCCAGATGCTTTATTTTATCTGTTGAATAAATTTTCGTGTCTCAAGAGTGGTTGATCTTGTGGGTTTTATATTTGTACATCACTCCACAAATAAGATATGGTTACATCTTTACAGGATGTTGATTTCTGATTACATATTTGGAGGTTTAGCCTAATCCTTGGTAAAGGACATGGATTAGAAAATTTCCCCCAATCCCACTCTGAGTAAATGGAGAATGGGTTTCTTATTTATAACTGATGATATGGTAAGCAGTTTTCTATCTTTCCATATGTATTGGTAATGGAATAAGTACATCAGAAAAGTTGATTATTGGTTAGAAAAAAAAAAAGAAAAACACATATACCTTCTGACTTATTTTGTTTGCAACATGCATGCTCAGTGGTATATTAGTCACATGAAAAAATTAAAACTGAGCCAAAAGTTCCCTAGTAAAACCATTATTATTGATTACACAAAAACTAGATTATTATTAAAGAAGTTTACACCCAGCTTAACACATTTATGGAAGAATCAAATCAAACAAAATCCAGATTTGTGGAGAGTTGAAATCCTAAGTAGAATAGATATTTTTTTTTCTAAAGCAACTGTAACATTGCACAGAAGAAAGACATAAGTACGTGATTAATATATTTAAATATCTCAAAGGACAGACTTAGTTGTTCAAATTATCATTCAGGGTCAATATGACAATACATAGTGTGGAAAATATGTATAAATGATAGAAGGTGTGACTTTTTTTTTTTTTTAACAGAAGAGTACACAAACCTTGAAACTATAAATGGCATTTTTGACCTCCACATTATCCTCAGAGGTCTACATCCTGCTTCTTTCTTTATGGAAAGAAATCTGCATTTCAGTAGTAACTGATTAGTTTAAGTGGGTTTCTGATGGTAAGTTATAATAATAATAATAATTCACACATCAATATTTTGTACTTAGAATATGAAAACACCACATTTTTTCTCAAAAAGCTCAATAAAACTATTGTCTAGTGATAGGTAAAGTTCCAAATGAAGTACATACCCTCTCAATTTTACTTTTAGAATTACACTGGGTATAGAATTTCTTTAAATTATAAAAGACTATATAGCTCTAATTGTATTTTTCCAAACTATATTTATTGGTAAAGGCAGGGTTCCTGAGAGAAAAATTTTAATATGATAACCCTTTAGAAAATAATAAATTTTTAAATAAAAACAAATACAAACTTAACCCTATATGATTTCACTGTGTCACTTCAGACACACAGGAAATGTTCTATAGATCATTAATCCATTTTATAGTAACTCTCCTAAATTTTGAGACTGGTCTTCAATGGTTCTATACTTTGGCTCAAATAGAGTGGAACTTGGAATACTTGGATAAACTATCTTTAGAGAGATTTTGAAAATAATCAATAGTTTGTCAAATGTATTAATCCTTGACCAGGAAGTTGGTCTTCCTTGTAGAAATAATAATGTGAATAACTTTGAACAATTTAGAGAGTTAGTATGAAGATTCAAACATATCTGTTTCTGGGCCCATTTACTATTTTGTATTATTTTTAAAATTATTAATTAAAAAATTTTAAACCTTTAGTTTAAATAAAATTTTTCAGTATTCTTTTAGTAGTAAATCACATTTTAAAACTTCTGAAGAGCACACTGTATTTCCAAGATGACCTGCATTATACTTAGATAAGCTAAGCCAACCTTTAAAATAAATTCCAATTATATTAAAGAGAAGAGATATGTCTAGGTACTTTGGGTAGAATTCTTAGAAGATTGCAAAGAGTTTTTTGAAAATAAAGCAAAACTTTACTTTTCCCATAGTATGAATTAAAATGCATGTAAACAGTTCTTTCTATTTCTAATATTTGTTAAATCATTTTTCATTTCATTAACATTACTTTTTTATCTCTGAAAAAAAAACCAACTTGTTCTTCTGATAAGAGTAAGTTAAAGGAATTTTATCATTATAAAATACAATTGATTTGTTCCACATCCTTGCCAACGCTTGTTACATTTACTTTTTCTTAATACCCATCTTAATATGTGTGAGGTTATGGCTCATTGTGGTTTTAATTTTGGATTGCCATAATAAAATTTTGAGCACATTTTCATAGTTTTGTTGACCACTTGTATGTCTTCTTTGGGAAAATGTCTATTAAGGTCCTTAGTCTATTTTTTAAATTGGGTTATTATTATTATCTGTAAGCCTTCCTTATATATTTCAGAAATTAACCTCTTATCAAATATACGATTTCCAAATATTTTCTCATATTCTCCAGGCTGCACTTTCATTTTGTTGATGGATTCTTTTACTGTGCAGAGTCTTTTTAATCAAACATAGTCCCACTTGTTTACATCGCTTTTGTTACTTGAGTTTTTGTTATCAATTCTGAAAAAAAATTGCCAAGCCTAATCAAAATTGATGTCAAGGAGCTATGTTCTAGGAATTTTACAGTGTCAAGTCTTACATTCAAGTTTTTAACCAATTTTGAGTTGATTTTTTTCTGTTTTGTGTGAGATAGGGTTCTAGTTTCATTATTTTCTGTGTGGCTGTCTAGTTTTCTCAACACCATTTTTTGAAGACATGATGGATCTTGTGTAGTAAATTAATTGATCAGTTTATTTCTGGGCTTTCTATTCTCTTCCACTGGTCTATGTGACTGTTCTTATGCCAATACCATACTGTTTTGATTACTAGAGCTTTGTAATATAGATTGAAATCAGGAAGTGGGATGCTTCCAACTTTGCTCTTTTTTCTCAAGATTGCTTTGGCTATTCTGGATTTGTGTGGTTCCATACAAATTTTAGGATTTTTTTTTTCTAAATCTGTGAAAAATGCCATTGCTGTTTTGATAGGGAATGCACTGATTCTGCAGATTGCTTTGGCTAGTATGGTCATTTTAATGGTATTAATTCTTCCAATCCATTAGAATTGGATATATTTCCATTTATATGTGTCATCTTCAACAACGTTCATAAATGTTTTGTAGATTTCAGTATACAGATCTTCTGCCTCTTTGGTTAAATTTATTCCCACATGTCTTCTTGCTTTTGAAGGATATGCCTCATCTCTTATTCAAATCTTAGAGATATAAGGAATAGTTTTTTGAATGTTGTTTTCATATTAAAAAGCATTTGAACACCTCCCTTTATTTCTCTTTATATATATATATATATACATATACATAAAAGCATTTTTCCCTTTCTATCCTTGAAATTACTTTTTAAAAATTGATTAAATTACATTTTTGAGATTACCAATGTTTACCTTTTATGTTGGAAGCTTTGAAAAACATAACATCAGTGACAACAACAGGTTATTTTTAAGTTATTGTTTTTTTTCAAGATGCAGTTCAAAAGTTCATTAGCATTTGTTAACAAAAT
>NW_020175414.1:1835299-1872282 GCF_003031525.2 Neophocaena asiaeorientalis asiaeorientalis | reverse complement strand
CACAACAGTGAGAGGCTCGCGTACTGCAAAAAAAAACACACACACAAAAAAAAAACAAAATTGACTTTTTCATATTAATCATTTAATCAAATATGAATTAACAAATAGAATCTAAAGGGATTTTGTATTACTTTTAAATGTTTTATATTATATTTTATTTTATTTTATTTTTACGGTACACGGGCCTCTCACTCTTGTGGCTTCTCCCACTGTGGAGCACAGGCTCTGGACGCACAGGCCCAGCGGCCATGGCTCACGGGCCCAGCCACTCCATGGCATGTGGGATCCTCCCAGACTGGGGCACGAACCCATGTCCTCTGCATCGGCAGGCGGACTCTCAACCACTGCACCACCAGGGAAGCCCCAAAATGTTTTATATTTTAATGATTCAATAGAAAAAATCTCTATTCATTTAGCTCTCCTATAAATTGGCTCTCTTTTCAGATAAAATAAAAGAGACTGTTGATATAAGATCACCTTATATCTAATGTTTTTAACTTTCTGGTTAAGCCCTTATTTTTTCTCTGTGATCAAACCACCCACATGGTTGTCATTTTCAAGGAAACTTAACTGATTAAAAATATATTAAAATATTTCATCAAAATAAAATGAGCGACAATTAATAAATTCTTCAGAGCACACTTTCTTTTTTAAATGGAAATGCACTTCTTTTATTTATTTAATTTATTTAACTTTTGGCTGTGTTGGGTCTTTGTTTCTGTGTGAGGGCTTTCTCTAGTTGTGGCAAGTGGGGGCCACTCTTCATTGCGGCGGGTGGACCTCTCCCTATCACGGCATCTCTTGTTGCGGAGCACAGGCTCCAGACGCTCAGGCTCAGTAGTTGTGGTTCATGGGCCTAGCAGCTCCGTGGATCTTTCCAGACCAGGGCTCGAACCTGTGTCCCCTGCATTAGCAGGCAGATTCTCAACCACTGTGCCACCAGGGAAGCCCTGTATGCTTTTTCTTACCATGATTATTGCTATCAGTAATTCTTATTCTTCTGAAGCATGGTCAGAAAGTATATAGAGTTTTCAGCTCTCAGGGAAAAGTTGCTAGCTATGTTTCACTTAGCTTTATTGATATAATGATATAACTTAATTTAGGATGCCAAGGAAAAATAATGATATGTTTAGTAGAAACATGTAGTGAATTTAGTTTAGCTTTGCAATGCATATGATTCACTCTTTTCATGTACCTTATTATTTTCTGTCTCTTTAACTACTTTCCTTCCAAAAGAATTGGATAGCTAGATGATGGCAAAATTCATGATAGTTTTATTTGTGTAAAGAAAATGGAGTGTGATTGATTATATTGACCAGAAGGACAGAATCATCTAAAAAATTTCTCTGAGTAGTTCCGGTTTTATTATCTCAGTTAAAGACGCTAAAGGAGAGAGAGGAGGCACTGGTGGAAGCAGATGAACCGTACAGGCTGATGATGGTGAATGCAGGGTCAGTGCAGTACGACCATACCAACCACATAGTCACCATGACCACAGTCAAGGACATTGATCTGTGAGGGCTGTCTACTCCCACAGCTCCCACCTAAACAAAGGTACTGGGCACAGGTCCAAAAAGTAGAACTCGTCCATGGACAAGCCGACAGGATCCTTACTCAGGAAGTCCAGAGACCCTGCTCTCCCAGCAAGTATCGTCTTTTATGTCCTCAGCATCACTGCACACACATAGTCGCAAAAGGTAAAGAGGATACATCCCCGACTGGCTCAGGACTCTACCGAGAAGCCCCCAAATGCCACTCATACCAGCAAGACACAGTGCCACAGGCTGATAGGCAAAGCCTAACACAGAGAAGAACGAGCCTGAGAACCGGGTGATGCCCCAGTCTAAGCTACAAAGACCTGTCCTATCTCAGCTTGGTTGTCCCGCTATCCCAGCCTGCATGGAGGTGATGACTCCATAGCCCAAGGTTGGGATTCCAGCACCTTTCCAACCTGACTCTTGGACCCCAAAAGAGCAGGCAGCTGAGAGCTGACCTCCTCTGGAGAAGCCTTCAGAGCCAAGTTTAGGTGGTCTTCCTAAACTTACAACCCACTGGGCCCTCACCAGATTGTGAAGCTAAAATAAATACATACATACATACTTACACACCTACATACATAAACACAAAAATAAATTTACTCTTCCTGAGTAAAGCTGGATTCTCATGTCTTTTCATAAAGAGACATCTGTCTTATTTATGAAAAAACTAAAAAATGCTATGCTTTTCTTTTTTTTGATATCTGATAGTGTCAGAATCTTTAAAACATGTTCATAATCATATAGGTTTTACAAGTAAATTTCAAAAGAATTAATGGATTTAGGATTCAAATGAAAATTAAATAATTCAATTAAAAGTAAGATTACAGCCTCTTCAAATCAATGCTTTCTATTAAGCCCCTAAGAAATAGATTTTGTCAGTATCTTCTGTGAAGATTTTAGTTATTTATAAATTTCTGTCTTGCCCTCAACTACATCTAAACTTTTTCATAAATTAATTGCTAAGAATTAGAGTTTATAATTTGACTTTGAAGTTTAAATACTCATATAACAGAGAAGGAAAGAAATCTCAACGTTAAGTGACAAAGTAACAGTAGGTCTCAAAACTTAGGCAAGTTCTTCTACTACTCTTAATCTGTCTCTTTCTCTCTCTCACTCCTTAGTTTGATCATTTCTGGTCACGAATACTCAGTGTCTTTGTGCAGAGGAGCTGAATAAATAAAATATGTGCCAACAGGGTATGCAGTCATTAGTTTAAGACGATTTTGCCACCATTTGATATAGAAAAAAAATTCTGGCTAATGCTAATTTAAGACATATATTCAGCTAGAGTCAGTGATTTTATTAATAATGCTCTACCTAAAAGAGGAGGCAGATAGATAAATGAAACAACATTTAGGCAAAAGAAAAAAAATTAGATATATGTAAGTGGCTTACAGACAGAAGTTTGAAAGGAGTTTTATATAACAATTAATTAGAACTGCTGAAAAATTGATGGCTACAATGCATAGGAGATATCATTAAACTTTTAGAGTTTGACTATCTATAAAAGTTTTCCACAATAACATTGAGGTAATTTATACTTATCACAAGAAAAGAATGTAACATTTTATAAGATATAGTAGAAATGCAAATCTGACAATGAAACCCCTTCAAAAATTTTCCTTTATGTTTATTCTTTATTCCTGTGATTTAAGGAACTTTCATTGCCTCAGCTTTATCATAAAAGATTTTAATTTCTACACTACATAAAACATCTTAGTAAATAGAATTATCTTAGTTAAGAAATGTTTTCTGGGATGACTGTTAATTAGAGGTACACAACATTTGTCTTCAGTCTATATTTATTAGTAAACTCTGAAACAAGTCATATTTTTATGGCTAATAAAACCAAAAGGCTAACAAATAAAGGAAATTAGGATCACTACTTTTATATTAAGAAAAAAGTTTAATATTTTTCTGCTTCTATGATTGATATTATAGGAGAAAAATTGTATGGATAATATTTTTCCCCAAATTATTTTGGTTTTGTGTCTTTTATCCTGATATTTATAATTATATACAGTTGGCCCTTGAACAACACAGATTTGAACTGAATGGGTCCACTTACACATGTATATTTTTCAGTACAGTCAGCTTTTTGTATCTGTGGGTTCCATATTCACAGATTCAACCAGCTGCAGATTGTGGGTTGTGTACTATGCCATTTTGTATAAGGGACTGGAGCATACATGGATGTTGTTATCTGTGGTGGGTCCTGGAAGAAATCCCTCACATATATGTAAGGATGACTATATACTCATATAAATTAAAAGCAAATTAATTAGCATCTTTAACTGTGATTAGTAGGTTGGGACTTTTATTTTTTTAATTTATTTTTATTCTAAATTTTTATTTTTTTAACATCTTTATTGGAGTATAATTGCTTTACAATGGTGTGTTAGTTTCTGCTGTATAACAAAGTGAATCAGCTCTATGTATACATATATCCCCATATCCCCTCCTTCTTGTGTCTCCCTCCCTCCCTCCCTATCCCAGCTCTCTAGGTAGACACAAAGCACTGAGGAGCTGATCTCCCTGTGCTATGCAGCTGCTTCCCACTAGCTATCTATTTTACATTTAGTAGTGTATATATGTCCATGCACTCTCTCACTTCGTCCCAGCTTACCCTTCCCCCTCCCCATGTCCTCAAGTCCATTCTCTACATCTGTGTCTTTATTCCTGTCCTGCCCCTAGGTTCTACAGACCTTTATTATTCTTCTTTTTTAGATTCCATATATATGTGTTAGCATATGGTATTTGTTTTTCTCTTACTGACTTACTTCACTCTGTATGACAGTCTCTAGGTCCATCCACTCACTACAAATAACTCAATTTTGTTTATTTTTATGGCTGAGTAATATTCCATTGTATATATGTGCCACATTTGAAGGTTGAGACTTTTAACTTCACCACCTGACCTTCAGGGAGAGGTGAGGAGCTAAGATGACATTTTATGATTTAATCAGTCATGCCTATGTAATGAAGCCTATATAAACACAAAAGGACAGGGTTTGGAGAGCTAGCTTCCATATTGGTGAACACATGGAGTTTTAGGGAGAGTGGCATGCTCAGAGATGTCATGGAAGCTCCCCACTCTTCCTTATTCATCTCTTCCATCTAAGTTATAACCTTGTATTAATATAATAAACTGGTACTCAAGTAAGTAAAATGTTTCTGTGTTCTGTGAGCTAATCTAGCAAATTAATTGAACCCAAGGCGGGGGTGGGGGTGGTCACTGGAACTCCCAATTTATAGTCAGTTAGTCAGAAGCACAGGTGACAACCTGTACCTAAAATTGGCAACTGAAGTGGGAGGTAGTCTTGAAGGGCTGAGCATTTACCTATAGGATCCAGGTTGATAGTGTTAGAATTGAATTAAATTGTGAGACTCCCAGCTGGTATCCCAAAGAATTGCTTGGTGGTGTGGGAAAAAAAAAAAAAAGTTAGAACTGGATGCAGAATACTACACCTAAATTCCACATTTCTACCCAAATCATGTTTCATTATTTATGAATCGGTATAGATCCATACCACTGGCCATCTACACAGAATGGCAACCAAGAGTATTTCCTAAAGTTATGTGCACTAAAATAGTTCCCTTTTTTATTCTCTTTCATGGCCACCCATAAGTGAAGCTGTAATTCTTTTAGCACTTTACTTTTAGTAAAGGCTAATAGTTTGCACAAGGCATTTGGAAACTGTTCCCAAGTTTTATTATTTTATCAGCAACTAGTTATAAGAAATTATACATATGACCATATTTGTGGATTAAGAAGGATGAGTAGATACATTGGAAGTCTGAGCTTCTTGCTTACAGAATACGCTCATGTTTTTTACAATTGTTTGATCTCATATATAATACTATGATTTTATAATAAATTACTGATAGGCTACTCAATTTCATGGCTTATTGGAACAGATAATACTATATTTATAATGCACAACTCAGGTTACATATGTTTTGTTGTCCTACACCAAGCATTCTGTTTTTGTTTGTTTTTTCCATAACACAGTACAAGGAAGCCTCAACTTTTCCAAAGGAGATGGGTTAGAAAAACAACATGAACAGAGTTCTTGGCTTTGCCTCAAAATATAAAGATGTCTGCTGAATATATTTGGTTATTTGTTTTTTTAATTATGACCACCTAATAAATAGTGTTGAAACTGATGCATCATAAGGCCCAGGAATTCAACAGGCATATGAAAAGCTGCTCAACATCACAAACTATTAGAGAAATGCAAATCAAAACTACAATGAGGTTTCACCTCACACCAGCTAGAATGAGCATCATCAGAAAATCTACGAACAACAAATGCTGGAGAGGCTGTGGAGAAAAGGGAACCCTCCTGCACTGTTGGTGGGAATGTAAATTGATACAGCCACTATGGAGAACAGTATGGAGGTTCCTTAAAAAACTAAAAATAGAATTACCATATGATCCAGCAATCCCACTACTGGGCATATACCCAGAGAAAACCATAATTCAAAAAGACACATGCACCCCAATGTTCATTGCAGCCAGATCTTGAAAGCAACCTAAATGCCCATCAACAGATGAAAGGATAAAGAATATGTGGTACATGTATACAATGGAATATTACTCAGCCATAAAAAGGAATGAAATTGGGTCATTTGTAGAGACATGGATGGACATAAAGCCTGTCATACAGAGGGAAATAAGCCAGAAAGAGAAAAACATATATAACATATTAATGCATATATGTGGAATCTAGAAAAATAGTACAAATGAACTGGTTTGCAAGGCAGAAATAGAGGCACAGATGTAGAGAACAAACGTATGGACACCAAGGTGGGGAAGCAGGGCAGTGGGTGGTGGTGGTGGGATGAGTTGGGAGATTGGCATTGACATATACTAATGTGTATAAAATAGATAACTAATAAGAAACTGTGTATAAAAAATAAAATAAAATTCAAAAACAAAACAAAACAGAAAAATAAGATTCAGGCATTGATGAAAGTAATTAAAGAAGAGACAAATAAATGGAAAGACATTCATGTTGATGGATTGGAAGTTTTAATATTATTAAAATGTCCATACTACACATTCAGTGCAATTCCTATTTAAATCTCACTGACATTTTTTTTTAAGAAATAGCATAAACAATTCTAAAATTCATTTGGAACCACAAGGAACACCAAATAATTAAAAGGATGATAAGAATATACAATGGGGGAAAGACAGTCTCTTCATCAAATGGTGAAGATATCAAACCGGATATCCACATGTAAAAGAATGAAACTGGTCCCATTTCTTACACCATATACAAAAAAACAACTCAAAATGGATGAAAAACTTAAATGTTAAGGCCTGAAACTGTAAACCTCTTTGAAGAAAACACAGTAGAAAAGCTTCATAACATTGGTCTTGATAATGATACTTTTATTTTTGGATATGACATCAAAGCACAGTGAACAAAAGCAAAAATAGATGACTGAGATTGTATCAAAAAGAAAAAACAAAATCAATAAAACAAAACAAAAAAACCCTTCTGCACAGCAAAGAAAATAAACAGTAGAGTCAAAAGGCAATTTATGGGGCTCCCCTGGTGGCGCAGTGGTTAAGAATCCGCCTGCCGATGCAGGGGACACAGGTTCGTGCCCCAGTCCAGAAGGATCCCACATGCTGTGTAGCGGCTGGGCCTGTGAGCCATGGTCACTGGGCCTGCACGTCTGGAGCCTGTGCTCCACAACGGGAGAGGCCACAACAGTGAGAGGCCCACGTAATGCAAAAAAAAAAAAAAAAAGGCAATTTATGGAATGGGAGAAAATACTTGCAAACCATCAATTTGAAACACGGTTAATACCCAAAATATATTTAAAAACTTATGACTCAATAGCAAATTAAAAAACAAAACAAAGCAAAACAAATAACTCAGTTAAAATAAGAAGTGATAGAATTGGCCAGCAGGTATATGAAAACATAGTCAACATCACTAATCATCAGGGAAATGTATAAAACACAATGACATATCACCTCATGCTTGAAGGATGGCTATTATCAAAAACAAAACAGAACCAAAGACAACAAGTTTTGACAAGGGTGTGGAAATATGGGAACACTTATATATTCTTGAAGGAATGTGCAACATTGCAGTCATTATGGAAAACACTTTGGAGATTACCCAAAAAATTAAAAATAGAACTACCATACAATCCAGTTATTCCATTTCTCGGTGTTTATCCAAAATAATTGAAATGAGGATCTTGAGGAGATATTTGCACACCCATGTTCACTGCAGCATTATTCACAGTAACCAAGATGTGGAAATAACCTAAACGTCCATCAACAGTTGAATGGGTAAAATGTGGTATATATCTGCAACAGAATTTTATTCAGCCTTTAAAAAGAAGGAAAGCCTGCAATATGAAGCAAAAAGATGAAATTGCAGGGCATTGTGCTAAGTGAAATAAGTCAGTCACAGGAAATCATATCAAGATATATCAAGCATACAAAACGTTCAAACTCCTAAAAGCAGAGAGATGAATTGTGGTTGTCAGGGGCTGGGGAACAGGGATATGCAGAGTTGCTATTCAATGGTTATAAAGTTTAAATTATGCAGAATGGATGAGCCTGCCCATATTTAACAATATTGTATGGTACACTGAAAACATTTTTAGGAAAGCAGATCTCATGTAAAATGCTTTTTCTACAATGAGAAAGGGGGGGGCTATACTTAAAAAACAACAACAACAACAAAACAAACAAACAAAAAAAAAAACAAGGTTGCAGGATACTTGCGGACACAGCTGGACCTGAGGCTAAACTTTCTCTTGTTCTGGACCCAACCTACAACTAGCAGCCTTAATCTTTTTTAAGTTATTGAATTAGAATAGTTCACTGACATATTTAACAGGTTACCATTAAAATCAGAAGAGGCCAGCAACCACTGTGCTACTTTGTATTGATTGTGGTTTGAGGTACAGTAACTTGCTTTTCATCTTAGGCAAGCTGTAAACAATTGGACCTTTAGAAATTTACTAATACGGTAAAGTCCTTTAATTTTCAAAGGGCTTATATCATACCTCTGTCAGTTGTATAACTCATCATATCCTGTCATCAGTATAACAGATCATTTCTGTATTATGTTGTAATACAGAGAAAGAAAATTAATATATTTCTAGGTTAAGACACTGTCTTTGTTCCATAACGGCAAACTGTTACTGATCATTTTCACTAATCGATCTGGAGAAAAGAGCACTTTCCAGATCAATAGCTACATGCCAGTACCCGAGAATATGATTATTTGCTCCAACAGGGTACCACGTATGGAATGTCAACTGTAGTTTGAGACCATCTGATTATGTGTGCAATAATTCTCCAATAACTAGTTGGTTTTTACACTACTCCTAGATGTGAGATTAAAAAAAATTGATAGAAACCATCACCTTGCATCTTTTTTTTTTTTTTTTTTTTTTTACCTTGCATCTTTTAAATATTTAATGGTCACCCTAATCTTTGCAATTATTCAATGGATGTGGTTTTGCTTTAGGTTCTCTATTTTGGTTGAGTAAGGCAGATTAAAGAGTTTCCATTTGATACTTGCAAATATAATAGCTTTTAGTATACAGATCAGGATATCAGTATAGGGATATTTTCAGTTGCCAGAAAATAATTATCTAGTTCAATGTTGTCAGGAACTGGATAAATTATTGCCTGATGATTCAGCATGTCCATTGGGGATGTTGTGAGATTAACTTGGGCTGAAAGTTAATTTCCTATCTTACCTCCCTAAATCTCCTTTCTGACCACAGGACAATAGTAGTATTTAGGTTCTCTAGGTATTGGCATCAATTTATATCCTCTGTCATATAATCCCCGAAACATTCTAGGTATTTTTGTGTTCCCAGTGCTCATTCATCTGTGAAGCTGCTCATAGAGGCCTTTGGAAAATACTTGGAGAAATATTTACAGTATTAACACTTAGCAGTGGCACAGGGTATTTTCTCAAGGAAGACACTTCAATCATGGGATCTTGGTGTATAGAGTTAGCTTAGGTTTCAGAACTAACTGAGAGGCTAAGAATTTTTGTTGTGTTCTCTAATGTCAGAATTCTGTTCACCAGAACCTTTACTGTTATATAGATTAAGAAATAGTAGATAATCAAAACTTTTAATTCCTAGTATCCTCATGATTAATTAGTCACTACCACAGATCCTGGCTCAAAATACTCTTGTTTCCACTCCATTCCTGATCCCTGTTATGGTTATTGCATGCATTTTGCCTCTACTGGTGAATGTTACAAACTGAACTCTATCTATCTTGTATTCGATAATTTACATGGAAAATGTGCTATCCACTTCATTGTCATTATCCCTAGCATCCAAAAACATTTATCATTGAGATTTCCAAGGATGCTTGTGCTCTCCTCGCCAATATATTTTTCATTGCCTTCTTGAATGTGTTTCCTGGCCCTTAAGGGATATAGTTTGCAGGGATGGGGTGTAGTTTGTATTTAATAAACCTGTGCAATCAATCTTATCATAAAACTTTGAATTTCATCAGAAAAGTCCTAGCATGTATGCTTCATTAATAAGCCACTATTGTTTCTAGTCTTCAGTTAGTTGACCAAGAAAACAATTAGATCCATTTTAAGATATACAAGCTAGCTTATATTAATTCATAAATCAAGGATAAGTACATTTAATCAATAAATATGGAGTCAATTAGTGGAGGGATAAAGATTATTTCTGGGGGTAGATAGGTTAAAAGCCTGTTTTCTATTTTTATTTATTTTTGTGTCTTTGCATCATAAATGGGACTTAGTGGGTAAAACAGTAAGTCACTTCTCCTCAGGTCTTCCAGATTTAACCTACCCATATTTATAAGTCCATCTCTTTCATTTCTATACTAAATATAAATTTATTTGCCCATTCAAAGACAACACTTAAACAAAATTCCCTTCTCTTTTCAGTTTTTTTTCTTTTTGTTTTTCTGTAATTCTCCCACTTTTTATAAAAACCTCCTGTGATTCCACAATTCCCTCCAAATTCTCTCTGCCCTTTATCCAAAACTCCTCAAAAAGATCACTTCTTCCTCTGTCTCCAATTCCCATCTTATTTGCTTTTCCTCAAGCTTATCCCAGTCAAGATCTGACTCCTCCTCTCTCCATGCACTTAAGAGCAGGGGTCTTCTTTTTGTTTCTGGAACATGATATGCTGGCTACTACTCAGGTGTTTTGAAAATGGTTCCTTCTTACCATAAGTACGTTTTTTTGGTTATATTTATTATTTATATCTTATGTCTTTCACGTGTTTGTTATAATTCTCTTTGAATGCTTTTCTGGCCATCCTATTTAGGTATTAATATATCATTCTTTCTTCAAAAATGCTACATAATTTCCTTAATTTTTATATTGAATGTAAATGCTTGTTAGATAGAAATTTCCATTAAAATAAAGGCCTTTTTAAACTCTATTTTGTTTGCTGGTATATCCCCAAAATGTATCTGGCATATGAGAAATTCTTAGCAAATATTTGTGGATCAAATTTAAAAGTGTATATTTCTAATAATGACATTTCATTAACATTATATCATGAAAAAGTTCAAAACATATTTGAAAATCTATCACTAGTTATTTATTACTTAGCAATTGTTTACAATTAATTTTCCAGTTTTATTCTATTATAAAATGATATACATGATTTGCTTAGCCTATGATAAAAAAAATCCATAGGATAGTTTCCTGAAAGTGAAATTACTGTATTCAAATATCCAGACATGTTTAAGGTACTCAGTTTTAATATCTTACTTTCCAGAAGATCTGGGCAGATTTACACTCAGAAGCAATCTCATGAGAATATCTGTATGTTTGACCTCTTTAAGGTTCTATAGATAGTTTTGTGCTTTGGCACATAATATTTTTTAAAATCTAAATGATCAGTGAAATTATTTTAAATTTTTATAAGTATGAAAAACTTTGAATTACTAACAGGATATTCAGGGAACAACTATTCCCTGAAAATTGGAAAATAACATAATATATTGATACAGATTTTGTATCTTAAGATTGATCCTAATATGATCTAACGAGAACTGTAAAAGTGTAAAAAAAATTCGTGGTGCTTTGATATAGTATTTATCCTTATAATTGTCAGAAGCTCTCAGTTTTTTAAAATACATATAATGTTTCAATTTCATACATACACCAAAGTCTTTGAGTACAATAAAGATTAAAGGTGATTTTTAAAAGATATTATTTTCCACATATTTTACTATTTACAAAGGTTTTTCAAAATCAATTCGTCATATGATAAACAATATAATAATAGGTTTACATACTCTTTCTTGAAGTTGCCAAAATAAAACTCTAAGGTGATAAGCAAAACTTGTATGAAAATATACTGTTATTTCCTTGTATTGCATATATACTCTGATTGCAATTCAAGTATTCCTTGAGTTTCACCAATAAGAGCTCTAATAGCATTTCATATCTAGGGACCAATACTTCATAGGTATAATATAAGATCCTGTATTAAAAAGGAAAACTATGATTCTGTCTACTCAAAGAAATAGACATGGCTGGCTTTCCACTTTCAGTCATTTAAGTTTATGAATATTGTTTATTTTATGACAATCTTCTGTTCCCCATGAAAATATCTTGTGCTCCAAATTTATTTTTCTTATTGGAAACTCATAATATCAGCAGTCTTTACAACATTAAGGTGTCAGCTCCACTCTTGTGGTTCAAAAAGCTAGCCTGTTATATTTCCATATTATATTACATTTTTATTATTGTATCTAAGAAACCATCATGACTTGTATGAGTTATTATGGAATAGAGATCACATACTAAGAACTATAAGGGCCATTCCATGATAGAAATTAACAAAGGAAATAAAAATAGGAAATTGTGGTGCATTGTGTAAACAGGCAGCTCTGCTACTCTGCTCAAGTGCACTATTAACTCTCTGGGAATGTGAGTCCATGTTTGCCAAATATTCCAACTTCTGGAGAGAAACAAAAATGCATGTTTTTTTTTGTGTGAAATAGCTTGATTTTTAGTGTTGTTAATTAATTTACATTTTAAAAAGACTGAATGCCAAATAGATTACAAGGAGAGTATCAGTCTGGTTTTATTCACTGGCAAACTGATTCACAACTTGCAGACTGTTATAGAACAAACGGGGATGCTTGTCCCACTTTACATCATTACTAAAAGTTTGGTACAGACATTACAACCATCTGCCAAGTGATAAGAGCATTACCTAATAATTTTAAACAGAATGATAGGAATTGCAATGTTATCTCAATAAGATAGGATACTCCTGTTAAGGATCTCACTATATAATGGTAGAGATTTAATTATGGTATAGTGCTATAAATACAAAGTCATAAGGCCTGACTCTGGATTCCTTCAAACTTTTAAGTAATATTTAAGTGTTCTTGAATGGTAACCTGTATTTTGAGGGGTTTGAAATTTTAAAAATGCTTAATATTTCCAAAAGAAAAATTCAAACCGAATAATATTTTTGGAACTTATAATTAAATAATTTTCTTTTTAAATTTATTAGCATGATAGTGTAAGACTTTTTAATTTTATTATTTATTTATTTATTTATTTTTGCGGTACACGGGCCTCTCACTGTCGTGGCCTCTCCCGCCGCGGAGCACAGGCTCCAGACGCGCAGGCCCAGTGACCATGGCTCAAGGTCCCAGCTGCTTCGCGGCATGTGGGAACCTCCTGGACCGGGGCACGAACCCGTGTCCCCTGCATCGGCAGGCGGACTCTCAACCACTGCCCCACCAGAGAAGCTCAAGACTTTTTAAATATTCACAAAGCTCCACACAACTTCTTCTTTTTTTATGATCAATTCATGGTATTGTGTGTGTCTGTGTGTGTGTTTAATTAAATTCCTTCATGAAAGTGTTGGAAATATTACTGAAAGAATACTACTGGCATTAGTAGTCACAAAACTAAACATTTTGATGTTTAAATAATTATTTGAAAAATGTAGTCTTTAAAATGTAAAAACATTCTTTATGTATTTCAGACTTTCTCCCTTTGACCCTTGATTAACTGCTTTGCTGTAGCCAGCACTTAAGCGCCATTCAAAAAAGTATACGTTTAGACTGAGATTATAATGGATTAATCATATTTTGTATATTACCTTATAATTCCAAAAGTTCTTTTAGGTCACACAAATAAAATACTTTGAATTTTTTTCTATTGATTCAATAGCTTGATTCTAAATTTATTGTTCACTGCAAATCTTGTTTTTATTCTCTGGCTTATAGTGAGATGTGATTATATTGCTTGGAATTTTGCTCTATAGAGTAGTTATGAATTCTACATTTTATTGCAATTTTAATGAAATTTTCTAAAATACAGCTATATAAATACCAGGCATGACTAGTGGCATTTAAAATTCTACCCTCGTGTTGTAGACATATGGAGCAGTGAAATATAGGGTAATGATAACCATAGAAGAACATTAAAACAGTTTTAAATACTTGAGATATCAGCATATATTGACTTGGCAAAGCATTTGAAATATACTTTAATTTCATAAGCAGAATGTTATCCCTCTTTTAAAAATTGCAAATTATTTGTACATATAGCATTCAACATGACTGTTGGCTTTGAGCTCAGAAGCCCAGCTGAAATTAGCTTGGCCAAAAATGGGAATTCATTGATCCCACGGTCATGTATGGCACTAAAGTTGTAGATTTAACCCAATCCATACACAAGAATAACACCAGAAACAGCTCTCCCCTCTTTTACTGTCTATTTCTGACTGTTGGTTTCAATATCAGCCATATTTTGTCCTTTGACTACTGACAGCCCTTGAGCTGTAAATCTAACAGTTCAGAGGAGATGGATATATATATATATATTTTTTTTTTCTCTTAGCTCTAGTTTAATAAAAAAAAAATTCTTAAGAAATTCTTTAAAAATTCTTTAAAAATTCTTTAAAAATCCTTAAGAAATTCTCTAGTTTAATAAAAAAAATTCTGGTAACTGATATGAGTCATCACCTGATAGATGAAATTTATGAGTTAGCAGGCCATTGACCTTCTCATCTTATATTGGGTAGTGCTTCAAGGCATGAGATTTAGTACCTCCAGGAAGTCCCATTTGTTGTCAAGCATATTACCCATCTTGAGTGGGACCACCATATTTTCCCTCTCAGGAATAGGTGACCTACTATGATAACCACCAGGTTCCTATTCAATGAAAGAGCATTGACTGTATTTTGAATCTATGGGAAACATAGAAATTATCATAATCTATCCATTAGTTCACACTTAAGTGTGAACCATGAGAAATCTTTTTCTAGTCTTTCCTCCTCACAAGTAACATCTAATCCATATCCAATTTCCATGAATTTTGCTTTCTAAATTTCTTCCTAATGTAGTCTATATATTTTTCAATTAAACCCAGATATGAGGAGTAAGGATGAAATTTAACTCATCTATATTCATTGCAACAGCCATCCTGTTTTTTAGATAAATATAGTAGACATCCAATGAGTCTTCTTGTATCCCTTCCAAATTAGTCTTCATGTTACTACTAATTTTTTAAAAATAGAATTTGACCAAGATAGCACATCAATCTACCTTCTTTAAATTATACCATATACTAATCATGACCACACTAATACTCTAAGCATAGTAGTTTTCTAAGCCCCAGATGCATATATTCTACTTCTAATATTTTTCTATCTTTAGATATCACTTTAGCATTTCTAAGTTAATGGGAATGTATTTATGAATTTATAATAAAACATAATTTTATCAGAAGACTTTCCTTTACCATAATTTTGATATGCGTAATTTTCATAATATCTCAAATAACTTTTCAATAATAAATTGGCAAATACAGATTACTTCTGTGAGGGTGTGTGTGTATTACAGTATTCATGTAACCATCGGTATTATACAAATAAATGTCGTAGAATGAAAACTTACTGTGATATTGTTGTGATAAAAATGATTACAGATACTTCTGTCATCTAAAGATAGTACATAGTTTTATATCAGTGGGAAAATAAATATTTTTTTTGCTCACTTTTCTCTATAAGAACCGGAAAAGGGAGAGAGAAAATTTTATATTTCTAAACTTTGCCATGTCTTTTACATATGAAGTGATGAGACACTGATTAAATGAGTCTGTTCAGCAAACCCCATTAAAAATACTTTCTACATGAAAACATAAACCCAGAGCTGAGGAGTAAGAGGGAGGTTTAATTCATCTACATGATGAAATAAACAGAGAAGCTGGAGCCACTGAGCGTTGGAGAACTTAGAGGCAAATTAATCTCTTATTCAATGGTGGAGCCATGTCAGGAGGTGAAAACCTAGGAAAATGGATAATGAGAACTCACTTGCAAGATGAGTAAAGGACTACATAATAGTTTCAGTTTTAAAGGTTTTGATGTTGGAAATCATGTATACATCCAGTATATTCCCCAAAAACCTTTAGCAAAATATAATATATGCATGTAAATGTTTTTTGTGAGTGTTGTGTAAGAAAACTTGATTAAGAGGGACTACGTTCCTTGGCTAGTTTTGAGTAGTTAGCTCAATTAATCCAATTAAGTACTGTCACAAAATTGTCAATTAAAAACAGCAATAGAATCTCAGTGGCATACAGAAATGAATATTTGCTTCTCATATATAAGCAGTGATTAGCTGATCCAGACTTAATTGGCTGTTTTCCAGGTATGTTTCATGCTTCTCCTGGATCAGTGAGCACGTTTGGACATATTCTTCAGGATGGCAAAAATGCAAGAGAGGAATAAAAAACATGCAATAATTCTTGAGGTGTAGGGATGAAACTGGCATATCATCACTTCCATCTCTTCATTATCTTACTGGTCAAAGCAAATGAAAAGATTAATCCCAGATTCAAATGTGGGACAAATATCTCCTTCATTTTAAGAAAAACTACAAAGTCATATGTCAAAATTCATAGAGAAAGGGACATTGGAAAGATGACATATAAACTGTTCTATATTCATCTCGTCCCTATACTGGAATAAAAGATAAATTTTGGGGCTTCCCTGGTGGCGCAGTGGTTGAGAGTACGCCTTAAAAAAAAAAAAAAAAAAAAAAAAAAAAAAAAAGATAAAAAGATAAAAAGATAAACTTTGCTCCAAATCTTCTCCCTGTCTCCCCTAGAATGTGCAGTGTTCATGAAAAAGCACCAGGCTTCAGAGAAAAGTATAATAAGAGAGTCTAGACATTTTTCTCATCAAAGATAAGAGTAATCAGAAATACCATTCTGAAGTACTTTTGTTGGATAGCTTTGAAGTTCTTATGAGTCCACATGCAGCACAGTCTGTATCTTGAACCAATTATTATCTAAGTAATTAAGGCAGTCGTGTGTGAATCTTCACTGATTATCTAAATAATTGAGACAGTCATGTGTGAATCTTCACTATGCCTACTTTTAAAGAAATAATAAAAATAATATGTGACTCATTTTTGTAACATTACCGCATATTCACAGGTGAATATTGGAAATCATTTTGGGATTGAGATTGCATTTTCAACTTTTAAATTTCAGACAGAAAATATTATCAATATTCTAAAAACGTTTGAGATTGTATATGCCCTAGGATTTCCTCCCTTATGTTGCAGGCAATAGAATAGTTTGAGTTATTATGCAAACCAACATCAAAAAGATATGTCTGCATATATCAGAGGTCACAATCTTGTCTTGGGTAAAACTGATTCAGAAAAGATGAGGTCTCATATGTTACAGCATTTAAGCATAGTAGAGCTTATACCCAAGAGAATTGCTGGGGACAGCTTCAGGAAGTGCCAGAGACTGATTCAGAATTGGAAACATAAAATAGTAGATGGATTACCACAAAGAGATGTAAAAATGTATATATGAAAGGAGTCAGGTGCAGATAGGTAAAGTATACTTTATGAAGCCTCTGAAGCCATCATCTAAAAGTCATCAATAGTTTACAATTTCATGTGCATCAGAATAACAGTACTTAAATATGTGTACAATTGTATACTGAGGAAAGGGGATTAAAACTTCAGAGTTTTAATTAAGCACCGTAAAGAAGCATATATCACTTGATTGATATTAGTGTTATGATACTAAGCCAAAAATAGTAGAGATGGGTAATATTAAATGAAGAAGGGAAAAGCAGAATAGATCTAACTAAGTTACCACAGAAACTCTTTGGGGGGTGGTGGTGGTGGGATGAATTGGGAGACTGGGATTGACATATATACACTAATATGTATAAAATAGATAAGTAATAAGAACCTGTTGTATAAAAAAAATAAAATTCAATTAAAAAAAAGAAACTCTTTAGAATGTCATTTCAGGAAAAACATAATATAATGAAAGAGTTTTCTTTCTCTAAGTCTAGTTAATTGAGGAAAAAAAGACAGTCAACAATTGCTACTCTCTTCAAGGAACAGTACAAGAATGCATTATGCTGGACACTGAAGCTCAGACTAGGAGAGCTCATGAAGGATGAGAGCCAGATAAGTCAGTGGCCTCAAATTTCAAGGCATAGGCAGTTTACTGACCTCCAGATAGACAACTTTCCAAACCATGCACTGTGTTATTTTGTTTCCAAATATTTCAGGGTTTTTCAGAGACATTTCTATAATTGATTTTTAATTTATTACCATTGTGGTCTGAGAACAGACTTAATATAACTAGAATATTTTTAAATTTAGTATATTTATTTTGTTTACCAGAACATGTAGGTCTACAAATATAAAATTTTGGGATGAATTAAAGGACTGACCATTTTGAATTGTGTTATTTTCACATCTCTCTGCAAATTATCTGATCAAAATAATGGAAGCTTATATAAAAGTTAAAAGGTTTCATTTTATGCCATAATCTCTATTAAGTAAGTTAATAATTTAATTTCTTTTCTCTCAAAATGGTCTGCAGAAATAACATGTTTTCTTCATTCCTCTAATGGCAAACTTTTAAGAAATTTTCTGAATCCCAATTCTTAACCAGGAGAAAATTTTCTGTCGAGGAAGATACTTCAGGAGGCATTCCCAAGATGGTGAAGTAGAAAGGCCCTGAGCTCAGCTTCTCTTGCAGCCACATGAAAATTACAACTATTTACAGAACAACTATTGATGAAAAGGAAAATAACTTATCAGAAAAGATATTCTACAACAGAAGATATAAACAAAGAAACACAATGAGATAGGTAGGAGAGGCAGAGTTGCATTATAGTCAAAACCCCTACCCCCTGTTTGTGGGTGATCCACAAACAGGAGGATAATTACAATTGCAGAGTTTTTCCAAAAGGAGCAAGAGGTCTGAGCCCCACATCAGGTTCACCAGCCCTAAGGTCCTGTGCTGGGAAGATGAGCCCCCAGAATATTTGGCTTTGAAGGGCATCAGGACTTACATTTGGGAGACCCACAGGGCTGTGGGAAATGGAGACTTCAGCCTTAAAGGGCACACACAGAATCTCACACACTCCAGGACCAAGGGAAGAAGCAGTAATTTGAAAGGATCCTGGGTCAGATCTAACTGCTGATATTGGAGAATCCCCTGGAGAGGCAGGAGGCAACTACAGTTCACCCTGGGAAGGTAGACACAGATGGCAACCATTTGGGGGAACCTCTTCTACCACACAGACATTGGTGCTGGCATGTGCCATTTTGGAATGCTCCATCCAGCTTGCTAGCCTCAAGACCCAGCTCTACCCCAGGCCACCATCCTGTAGGTACCAGTACTGGGACCCCTCAGAGCAAGCAACTAGATGGATAGGGACATAGCACCCCCCCGCCCCCCAACCTACCAGCAGATAGGCTGTCTTAAAACCCTCTGAGCCCACAGCCACCACTGGACATGGTCTTACCCAACAGAGGGACCAGGACCCAGCCCCACATACCAGTGTGCAGGCACTAGAACCAGGACCCCCAGAGCCCTGCAACCACAGACCTCAGAACCAGGTCTGCCCACTAGTGGGCAGGCACCAGCCCAAGAATCCCTGGTCTCTGGCCTTGCTCACCATCAATATCCTCTAGACCTGGGGGCCAGCCTCACCCACCACAGGGTGGACACTAACCCCAGGACAACCGCAGCCCTGCAGCCTGCCATGGCAGGAACCTCCCTAAACACCAGCAGACTGGTATAAGCCTCAGGACATCCTAGGCCCCTCAGTGAACTTTTTCAGGAATTGACCTCACACACCACTGGTCAGACATCAGGTATGGGGCCCTAAGCCTTGAAGCCAGACCCCAGCATTGGGATCTGCCAGTTAGTGGGCTAATACTAGCCCTAGGACCTGTTTTCACCCACCAGTCATTGGGCACCAGGCCCTAGATCTTCTGGACCATGATTCCACCCAATAGTGAGCCAGCACTAGCTCTGTGACCCCCCAGGGTTCCATATCCAGCTGTCTCATGACCCAACATCACCAACAAGTGACCTCCACACAAGGCAGGGCCTGGAAACCAAATGGACTGGGGGCCAAGCAGACCTACCAGACCCACCACAGTGATCAACCTGTTATAACAGAAGAGTCCGTGCAACCCACATACTGGGCACCCCTAGAGCATACAGCTCTGGTGACCAGAGAATGGTGACCAGAGAAGGGTATGCTGTTGGGACACCTAGGAACTCTCCCACAAAAGGCCACTTCTCAAAGGCTGGGCAACATAACCAAACTACCAAATATATAGAAGTGATAACAGCAAGTTAGGCAAAATGAGGTAACAGAGGAACATGTTCCAAACAAGATAAAACCCCATAAGAGCTAAGTGAAGTGGAAATAGGCAATCTCTTGAGAAAGAGTTCAAGGTAATGATCCAAAGATTATTGAAGAACTTGAAAGAAAAATGGATGCACAGAGCTAGAAGTTAAAATATTTAGCAAGGAGCTAAAAAAGTATAAAGAACAATCCAAAAAAATGAAGAATACAATAACTGAAATGAAAAAGTTACAAAGAAATGGATCAGCAAACTGAAAGGCAGAGTAGTGGAAATCGCTGAAGCTGAACAGAAAAAAAAGATAAAAAGAAATCAGGGGAGTTTAAGAGAACTCAGGGACAACATCAAGTGTACTAGCATTCACATTATAGGGGGCCCAGAAGGGGAAGAGGGAGAGAAAGGGGGAGTGAACATATTTGAAGACAAAATAGCCAAAATTTCTCTAACCTGGGAAAGAACACAGACATTTCAGTCCAGAAAGCACAGAGTTCCACCCAGGATCAATCCAAGGAGGACCACACAAACACACATTGTTATTAAAATGGTAAAAATTAAAGATGAAGAGAGAATATTAAAAACAATATAGGAAAACCAACAAGTTACATACAAGGGAACAGCCCTAAGGCTATCAGCTGACTTTTCAGCAGAACTCTGCAGGCCAGAAGGGAGTGACATTATATATTTAAAGTGATAAAAGGGAAAAATGTACAACCAAGAATATTCTACCTGGTAAGTCTCTCATTCAGAGTTGGTGGAGAGATCAAAAGTTTTACAGACAAGCAAGAGCTAAAAGAGTTCTGCACCACCAAATCAGCTTTACAAGAAACGTTAAATGGACTTCTCTAAGAGAAGAAGAAAATGTCAGAACTGGAAACATAAAAATTATGAAAGGAAAAAGCTCATCAGTAAAAGCAAATATACAGTAAAGGTAGTAAATAAACGATATACAAAGCTAGCAGGAAGGTTAAAAGACACAAGTGGTAAAGTCATCTGTATTGACAATAAGCAGTTAAGATACTTAACTGCTTAACAATCTTAATCTTATCTTAAGATTAAGATAATCTTAATCTTATCTTAACTGCTTAACAATAAGCAGTTAAGATAAGCAGATACACAAAACAAATAGATGTAAAATATTATATCAAAAACAGTAATCATGAAGGGAGGAGAGTAAAAATGCAAGCTTGTTAAAATGTGTTTGAAATTACGAGATCAACAATTTAAAATGAATACATATATATTGCTATATATGAACCGCATGGTAGCCACAAACCAAAAATATATAATAGATACAAAAAAAAAAAGAAAGGAATCCAAAGATAACGCTAAAGATAGTCATACAAGCACAAGAAAAAATAACACAAGAAGAAGAAAGAGAAAAAATAACTACAAAACAACTCCAAAACAGTTAACAAAATGCTAATTATAAAATATAACTGCACTGAAAAGAGTAAAAGGGAACCACAACTCCATCCACAAAACATTATCAACAAGGAACACAATACTTGTTCTGGTACTTGTTGGGGGGAAAGAAAAACTGAAACTATAAACACACTTGGTACCTATATCTTTCTCTGTACATAATGCACAAGTAAAATAATCTTAAAAAACAACGAGGGTGAAGAAAATATGTCAGAAGACAATATATCTCTATCTTTAAAATGCAGAAGGAAATAACTGCTAAAATATTATTCAAGGTAAAGGGAAAAGTAAATATATTTTCACGTAAGTGTGAAAAATCCCCTTCCTATCTCCCTTCTGGGGAGTCTCATACTTTCTTGGCATCTACAGGACACAGTAAGATCAGTTGATTTTACTATTACAATACCTCTAATCACATTTTAAGCTTTATTCATTGCTAAAAGAGGAAACGTCATCATTTTGTGAGATGCCAATAAATATATAAATGGAAATTATATTATCTCTATGCATATCTTAGGAAAGAAAAAATGTAAAAGAAAAAGAAAATTATTATCCACATGGGGAACCTTGAAAAAGTTTAACCAAGTACCTGTACCTGGAAGTAGTTGAAAGAAAGTATCCCCAAAAGTGCATAAATTAGTGAAATAATATTAAAGTAGCAATCCAATAAATTTATTTGACCAAAAGCAAGCATGTATAAAATAAAACTGGAAATATTGTTCACCAAAAAAAAAAAAAAAAAAGGGACACCATCCAAGTAAAGTCAGGACTGAGAAAGAGGATGCAATTACAGAGAAAATAGCAATTTAAAAATATATGTGAAGATTATTGACAGCTATATGCCATGATAAATGTGAAAGAAAATGCAATGAATAATTTCTATAGAAACAATATATATATTAGAAAAATTATTTCAAGAAGATGTAGTGTACTGAAAGTGATATCGGAAGTGTTAGGTTAAAAATGACAGGAAGAATCTTTTGGAGGTGATGGACAGGTTTATGGTACAGATTTGTGGTGATATCTTCATAGGTGTATACTTAACTCCAAACTCATCAAGTTGTGTACACTAATTATGTACAGCTTTTTGGTATGTAAAGAGAAAAATGTGTCTTCCCACTCTAAAACAAAAACATATTGTGCAAGTAACACACACACATACACACACACAAAGAGCTCAGATTGTTTAAAAAGAGGATTCTAAAAATAAATCCAGAAAAAGATAATTTCCATTATTTTAGAAAGGAGAGAGACTTTCTAAATCACCTTATGAAACTAGAATTACTTTTTAATAAATTAAATGAGGATAGCACAGGTAAGAAAAACCATAGATGACTATCAAAGTAAAATTTTAAGCAACAAAGTCTACAATGGTATACAATAAACAAATTATGTTTATCCCAGAAGCATAAGGTTTATCAATAAAAATATTTATCAAAGTAATTTCTAACATTCACAGTTAAAATAGGAATAGCTTTAAATTATTTCAATTAATGCTAAAAGTGACTTTTATAAAATTTGTCTATTCATAATATATCTTTGCAGCCCAGTAATAGAGGAGGTCTGCTTTAATCTGATAAAGTTTGTCCACCAAAAACTTACTGAAAATAATATTTAAGAAATATAGAATTATTATATTTAAAATAAGGGAAATGACGAATGCTTTTCATTTTAATTTAATTGGGAAAATTCTAGTGAGGCAAATTAGAAAAGAAAATAATACATTATATGAGGATATAAAAGGGAAGAAACAAACTATTGTTTTCACATGATATAATTTACCAAGAAAGAATATATTTACAGAGAATTGATTATAATAACAAATTTGGGCTAGTTTCATATATGTTTCTGTGTGTGTGTGTGTGTGTGATATGTGTATCAATAGCATTCTTATACATTAGCAACAACAGTTTGGAAAATATAATTTAAGGAAGCCATTTCAGAAGGGAACAAACTGTTAAGTATGGGGAATAAATCTACTAAACACTTGTGAGAATCCTATTCATAAATTTATAAAACTTTATCAATAGTAATGTATATAGAACAAGTTGCTCTATTAACATATAAATATAAACATTACATATAACATATAAATATTACATCCCATATATGTGGATGGGATAGATTTTAACAATAAATAATGAAAAATGCCAAAGGATATATGCATGAAGAAGCAAACATTTTATGGGTAAATACATATATAGTATAGCACAGATATACACTTTGTAGACATGATCATTGATGTTAGAATAATTTCGTCTCAATAAAAAATGAGGAGGAAGTAACTTGATCTGGATTTCATTATAAATGTAATGATATTTCATTCATATGGATGAATAATATTTTCTCAATATTTAATGATATCCAATATTTTGTGATGTATATTTTTGCTAATATGAAATCATCTGCAAATCTATTTTTTTGTTGAAAATTTGATCAGCTTAATAATATATGTATAGTTTAATTTATGACTCCTTAGGTTTTTTTTTTTTAACATGTGTATTATGTGTTTGTGAGTTACATTTTATTTATGCTGCTTAGGTGCATTTATTTCAGTATCTAAGGATTCTTGTTTTCATCAATTCTGAGAAATTTGTAGTCATTACCTTTGGCACATTGCCTCCTTCATCTATTTTGTTTTATGTAAATCATATTAGATGTGATTGTACATATGTTCCTGCTCTCATTTTCACTTCTTTCTTTGTTAATTTCTTTGTTAACATTTCCTGGAAATGTATTTATTTATTCACGTTTGTGCATTGAAACAGATGTTTATTGTACTTTTTTAGTCACTTGTCTTGGGAGAGGTTTTATGGTTTCTAGACTGCCACTTTCGCAGAGACTCTATTCAAAATTTTATTATGTTTCAATACATTTTTGGATGAGAAAATAATATATATTTTTCATAACAGACAAGTATTTTACTATCTTTAATATTTTTTTATATTTCTTATTTTTTTCCTAGTAAAAGTAATATAAATGTAATCAAAACATTCTAAATGTATAAAAATTCTAAATTTTGGAAGGGAGCAATGGTTCTAGCTTATCCATATATGAAATCTTCAATCTTATAGTTAGTAAACTCGAATAAAATTAAAATGTATTAATAGGGGACATGCCTGGTGGCACAGTGGTTAAGAATTTGCCCGTCAATGCAGGGGACATGGGTTTGATCCTTGGTCCGGGAAGATCGCACATGCCACAGAGCAACTAAGCCTGTGTGCCACAACTACTGAGCCCACATGCCACAACTACTGAAACTTGTGAGCCTAGAGCCCATGCTCTGCCACAAGAGAAGCCACCACAATGAGAAGCCCACACACCACAACAAAGAGTAACCCCCATTTGCTAATCCTGCATCGGCAGGTGGACTCTCAACCACTGTGCCACCAGGGAAGCCCTATTATTCTTATAATCAATCAAATCAACTACTATTTACAGTATATGTTGGTTAGTGATATAAAGGATACAAGTGTTATAATACATAATTTCTGTCCTTTTCTCATGAAGTTATGGTTAGGTGAGTTGAGTTGACTGAATATCTACCAACCTATCTACCTAAACATACAACACATATACACACAAAGAGAAATTTGTGTATGGTACTCCCATAAAACTAAAGATAAAATACGTTAAGCAATACATTTTTAACATGTTCTTCTATGCTATTTACAGTAGATATATTAATTTATATTTAGGGGATTAAAAATACTGCTTAAGTTGATTTACATTTCTCATTGCAAGAAATATTTTTGATTCATTTAACATTTAGAAAATGGTATCTTTGCATGAGTTTCTAAGATTGTAATAGCAAGGAAAAGAATAATTAAACAGTAACTAGATTTTCTTGTAAAGCCAATAAATTAAGACCATTTTCACCAAAGATACAAATGATTTTATCATATGCAATTACATTATAGAAATTTAATATACAGCTAATCAATTTTTAAAAAATCTTAGATGGCATCAAGTTTTGGTATATTTTAAATTAATACAATCTAAATCCTCATCCTGATGGAGGACTTTTAAAAAAGGACAAAATTTTCTTATATAGAGTATTAGGCATGTCAGGAAAAGATTTTAACGTTGTAACAAATCAGTTAAGGAGTAGAGATTTACTAGTCTCAAGGGACCCACGGCCGTTTTAGGTGACTTTTAAATGTCTTTTTTGAGTGGAAGATGTAGAAGACTAAGAAATAAAGAAATGACTGTTCATGATTCACATTAATAAAACTATAGAGTCAGAATGCATGCATATATTACAGATGCACAGAAAGCAGCTCAGCTAATTCCTCTAAGGTGAAATTTGTATATTTCTTTCCTGAAGAAGTACAGATAGGAGAGTGATAAATTGCAATGCTCTTAGGAATAAGAATAGAGTCATGGTTCCACATTCTATTGCCAGGTCTTTTAAGCGGTATAAAGATTTGTGCAGGCCCCTGAGCATTTGTCGTGAGTGGATATCCCCTTTATGATGCTTTTACATAAAGCTCAGAAAGAGACGGTGTTATAGGTGTCATGTATAGGTGTCTCTAACTGTCTCAAACACAAGCAGAACCTTCAGTTTTTCAGGATAGGTATGAATGAGTGGGATTCCCTGTACAACTCTCTCACCACACCCTCATATTCCACACACACAACCTAACTGACAAGAAGCCATTTTAGTAGCCCAAGGGATAAATTACACAAATGTTTCTGTCTCATATGATTTTTAGCCTTTTCGTTGAATCATTTACTTAAAGAATGAGCAAATATCTTCAAATATTGGCACTAACACAATTCTCATATAATTTTGTTTTTAGTTGAACCTAATGTTTAACACATTTACATTGAGAACAAAGAAAAAAAAAAGAAAACACCATACAGAAAATTAGTGTCATGAGTTTGCTTCTAATGAGTAAAAATGATAACTATGTCTAAGAAAATAAAATAGATCAATAATTCTCAAAATCTTGGTTATAGGAATATTTAACTTATTTTAATACTTGGAAACCTAAAGATATATTGTTCATTTAGTTTATAGGTAATAATATCTACCACATTAGTGATTAAAATATTATATTTAAAATTATTTATTTGTGAAATTATTACAAACAACACTAAACCCATTATACTCACAAAACTGGCAGATTAAAATATATTTTCTCCCCAGAATAGTGATGAATGGAATTGTTTTACATTCTTCCTTTTAAAAAAAAAAAATCTAGCTTGATAAAAGATATCTGAATTATTCTTTCTGCCTTTGGAGTCAATCTGCTAAGGTTTGTTGTTTTGGTTGAAGTATGGGGGGAAATGTGGTCTTTTACTGAAAGGACAGCAGTATTCCAACAGACTCTTTAGCAAATTGTGAATATTCTTTGTTAATACACCCAAATGGACAAGCAGCGTGGTATTCTTCCTTGCAAATACACAGAAAATACACAAACAGCTTTTGCTTTTATATTTTTTTCAGGATTAGTTGCAAAATACAATATATCACTCTGTTTCACTAAGATTGCATTTAGTATAAAACAAGTTTTCATGCATTTGAAAAGAGGCAGCAGAAGACAGTGATCTTTGAGTGAATGGAAACAAACAAGGCAACTCACTGCCTACACAAGCTTGCTGTCTGAGAAGACTTCCATCATAAAGCATAGTACCAAAGAAGAGAAAGCTACACAGGGAAAGAGTACCAGACATCTGCTGAGGGTTCCCTAGAGTCTTTACAGAATACAGACGAGAAAACTCATATGAGGTTAATTCCTGAGCCTGGGAAAGGCTCACGGGAGATTAGCAGGCAGAAAAATCTCAGGAGTTCACACAAGGCCCAGAATTGTTTGTGTGCCATCAGTCAAAGTGTAAAAATATCACACTACATGGGGCATTGGTTAAAGTATTCAGTATGCTATTGCCTTAAGAATGAAAGGGAATTGGCCTTAGTTGAAAAGCTGTTCTGGTCCAATCTAACAAAAAGTAAAAGCAAATATTGATAAGACTAAAGTTTTTAAGTTACTTAACTGCATTCCACACAATCTCAAGAACATGTAAAGGAACATAAAAATAACCAGCCTCCAACAAGTTATAAATTATAATGGCTGGGGCTTCCCTGGTGGCACAGTGGTTGAGAGTCTGCCTGCTGCTGCAGGGGATGCAGGTTCGTACCCCGGTCCAGGAAGATTCCACAGGCCGTGGAGCGGCTAGACCCATGAGCCATGACTGCTGAGGTGAGAGGCCCACGTATCGTAAAAAAAAAAAAAAACATTATAATGGCTGGCATCCTATTAAAGCTCAGAAGTTATGCAAAAAAACAGAAAAAATGCCCTTTAAGGGGAAAATCAGTCAATAGAAACAGACACCAAAACACCACATACAAAAACACACTTAAACAACCCATGAGTCAAAAAAGATGTCAAAAGAGAAATTAGAAATATTCTGAAAGTGTAAATGAAAAAAAAACATATTAAAATTGTGGGCAATAGAGCTAGTAAACTACATGGAGGGAAATTTATAACACTACATACCAATATTGAAAAGAAGAAAGTTTCCAAATCAATTGCCTAGATTTCTACCATAAGAAAGTAGAAGAAGAAGAGAAAATTAAACCAAAGTAAAAGAAGAAAGAAAACAATAAATACAAAATAGAAAAATCTGAAACAGAAAATTGAAAAAATATAAAGAAAATCAAATCAAATCTGTATTTCTAAGATCAATAAAATTGATAAAACTCTATCTAGTTTGATCTAGAAAAGAAAGAGAAAAGACACAAATTACCAATATCAGGAATTAAGGGAAATCACTGAATCCTACAGTTATTAAATATATAATCAGGGAATGTTATTAATAAATTTATGCTAGTAATCTTGACCCCACAGATTAAATGGACAAATTGCTTTAAACACACAAATTACCAATGCTAAATTAAGAAAAAAAGTCATCAGAATAGCCTGAATTTCTAGTTTAAAACCTTTTTAAAAGTAAACTCAGCTGCTTTTCTGATGAATTCTTTGAAAACACTTAAGAAAAAATAATAATTCTATGTAAAATCTTCCAGAAAATTGAATATGAGGATATACATAATTAATTCTATAAATCCAATAACCTTGATATAAATAACAGCCAAATACATTACCTGAAAAGAAATCTAATGATTAATATCCCTTATAAAGTTATATGCAAAAATTATTAATATCAATTGTGTTATTCTATACCTTGAATGGAACTTTTACCTATTATGGTTTTGTCAAATATACGTTGCTCATTTAGAAAATATTGGTTTACAGGGTGATACAATTTTTTCAAATTTTGACACATTTTATCATATAATATTAACAATCAAAGATTAATATCATCACCAATCCCAGCAGAAAATTCATGTAATGGGATGTTGGAAAGCTCACATTTGAAGCATTAATTTTCTTAAAAAATGTTTAAGACAGTTCAAATTTTCACATATACATCATATTTGGAAAAGAGTCACTTAGTTCAGTTTTTAATTAAGCTCACAAATATTTTTCCTCAACAGAATAATTCCACTTAAAGAAAGCAGTATAAGTGATATGTGTACTTTTCATTTTACTACATAGAATACTAAAAAGACGAATAAGAAAGGGTCAATAATTTTAATTGTAATTATTATTTAATTAGTAATTTTTAATTTCACCTTATAATGAATGCATAGTGGTACAGAATAAAATAAATATGACTAAATACAGTTTATTTCCATAGTTTGTGTTAAGTCACCTGCAATTTTGTGCATAGTTTGCAAAACACTGAAAAAAGGCATCTTATTATTAGAATAAAAATATTTGACACCACAAACCCTCCAGAAAGGTCTCATGGATCACCAAGTTTCCACAAACCACCGTTTGAGAACCATTTAAACAGATTTTGATGTGGGAAGAGTGCATACATAATTGGCTAACTTTTAGCATTTTCTAAATTTTTAATTCAAAATAACACCACTTTTGAGTGGGAAGATGGTTCACAAAATTGTTTGTACTGTTTAATTATTATTTATTTAATAATATATATTATTTATTTATTTATTAAATTATTTATTAAATAATAAATATATTATTTAATTACAAATCATATGCACAATACTTCTTTGGTATGAAACATTTTCAACAACAAAATATTTCTTCACATGTATTTTGAAATATATGTAATGTCCCCCCTTATCTGTGGAGAATATTTTGTGAGAACTACAGTGGATGCCTGGCACCATGGAGAATGTCAAACCCTATATATACTGTGTTTTTTCCTATACATACATACTTGCAATAAAGTTTGATCTATAAATTAGGCATGTAAGAGATCAACAAAAATAACTAATAAAATAGAACAATTATAACAATATAATATTTATATTTGTATTTTTGAATGTTGGATTATTGTCAAGCTACTGAATCTCTTCTCTTTTCCTTGCAATTTCATCTTCAATAAAATTATTTTAACAATTTTGGTAATTCAGATGCTGTTGAAGTGAGTACCTAGAGGTAGTGTAAATGACCACCTCTCCACTTTGGTTTATTAGTAACTGAGGTCCTTCATTAATGACTTGTATTTATTTAGATACCAAGTTTTAAAACTTTCAAAACTATTAAAGGAATAATAACTATTTTTATCATATTTTTATTGAGGAACCATTGGCTATATTTTAATTTTGATATACTCAATTAACTTTATTTTTATTTTATTTCAATTTTATAAAAGTGTATGATCCAAAACTAATGGGGATAATTTAGGTTAGATTAATGATAATGTGTGTGTTTGTTGTTGCAGTTGTTTATTTTTTTCAAATGTAATCCTCTCTCTATAATAGATATCCAAATGGATATTTAAAGTCTTCACCTAAATGTAAGTTTTTACCTGGGAAATTGATACTGGCTCCTTCCTCCACACAGTCTCTTTTTCTAACTTTCTCTCACTTTTTCTTCCTCTTTTACTCTCTTCCTCTCTCTTTTTTTTTTTTTTCCTCTCTCAGCAATGGAAATTCTGCTTATACTTTCCGGCTGGGTAAGGATTTTTCTTCCTTGTTATCTAGAGTTATAATTATATGTACACTGTCTTAATGCATTTATCTCATGAAATTTTAAAAACTTTATATGTCTAATGTATATTAGTATAAAATTTTCACCATGTTTTCTGTTTTGTGAATTAAATAACAAAAAAAAAAAAAAAAGAAAATGATAAAATGAATCAAGGTGATCAAATTAGTTTCTTTTTAAAAGTGAACTTCTAGAATATACACTCCAGAAATAAGGACATTAATCTTGCTCATGACAATTTGCTCATGTAAAATGTTATATGATGTTTTCCATTAGAATGAAAAACGAAGGGAAACTAAAACGCATATTTAATATAAATTATTATTAGCCAGCAAATCCATCATAAAATGAGTAGTGTCATTTCTTTAGGCTTTTCTGTTCCAGAAAAATCATTTGAAGAGATTGCCACTTCTAGAATAGTGTTGTAGCTTCTAATCAGCTCTTTGCTACTTACATGTGACAGCATTCTACTATTGAGCTAGATGAAGATGCTTATGAAGTAATTGGATTTTGCTTAAAATATGATGTTTGACAATAAGATATGGTGAGTATACATTTGCTCTGTGTGTGTGTATTTGAACTATTAGGAAATGGCACAAGTAAAAACAGTTATATTTGCTTTGAGTGATTAATCATGATTTGAAAGCTTTTAAAGATTTAGATGCTTTACTTTACTTTTCAGGCATCACACATCTGATTATCTACATTTTCTTTGCCTTTCCATTCAGAAAAAGAGCCTCACACACACACAAAAAGTCATTTATTAATTTATTTTCCTTTAAAAAAATTGAAGTATAGCTGACACACAATATTGTATTAGTTTCAGGTGTACAACATAGCGATTCCACATTTATATACATAACAAAATGACCACCACAATAAGTCTAGATTCCATGTATCACCACACAAGTTTATTAAAATATTTTTGACTGTATTCTCCATGAAGTACATTTGATCCTTGTGACTTATTCATTTTGTAACTAGAAATTTGTACCTCTTAATCCCTTTCACCTATTTGCCCAGCCCCCACCCTCTCCCCACTGGTGACCACCAGTTCATTTTTGATATCCGTGAATCTGTTTCTGTTTTGTTTCATTCTTCTGTGTTGTACTTTAGACTCCATATATAAGTTAAGTCGTATGGTATTTGTCTTTGTCTGACTTATTCCACTTATCATAATACCCTCCAGGTAGATCCATGTTGTCCCAAATGGCAAGATTATATTGTTTTTTATGGCTGATTAATATTCAGTTGTATAAATATACCACATCTCCTTTATCCATCATCATGGGCACTTAGGTTGTTTCCAAACCTTGACTATTGTGAATAATGCTGCAATGAACATAGGGGTGCATATATCTTTTCAAATTAGTGTTTGTGTTTTCTTGGAAAAAGTACTCAGAAGAGAGAGAATTGCTGGATCTTATTGTAGTTCTATTTTTTTAACTTTGGGGGGAATCTTCATACTGTTTTCCATAGTGGCTTCATGGATTTGCATTCCCACCAACAGTGCAGGAGGGTTTCATTGTTTTCATATCTTCACCAACACTTGTTATTTGTTGTCTTTTTTACAATAGATATTTTGACAGGTGTGAAGTGATATCTCATTGTGGTTTTGATTTACATTTCCCTGATGATTAGCGATATTGAGCAGCTTTTCCTGTGTCTGTTGGCCATCGTATATCTCCTTTGAAAAATGCCTAAAAAAAGAAAAAGAAAAATGTCTTTCAGGAACTCTGCTCATTTTTTATTTTACATTTTTATTTTTTTTCTTTTTTGAAGTATGAGGGCCTCTCACTGTTTTGGCCTCTCCTGTTGCGAACACAGGCTCCAGACACGCAGGCTTAGCGTCCATGGCTCACGGGCCTAGCCGTTCTGCAGCATGTGGGATCTTACGGTACCGGGGCATGAACCTGTGTCCCCTGCATTGGCAGGCAGACTCAACCACTGCGCCACCAGGGAAGCCCCCTCTGCTCATTTTTTAATTCAATTGTTTGTTTTTCTTGGTATTGAGCTATGTGAGTTTTTCATATATTTTGGATACTAACCCCACATCAGATATATCAATTGCAAATATCTTCTCCCATTTACTAGGTTGCCTTTTCCCTTTGTTTATGGTTTCCTTCCCTGTACATTTTTTTTTTTTTTTTTTAGTTTGATGTAGCCTCGTTTGTGTATTTTTTATTTTGTTACCCTTGCCTGAGGAGACAGACCCAAAAATTATTGTTAAGACCAATGTCAAACAGCACGCTGCTTATGTTTTCTTCTAGGAGTTTTATAATTTCAGGTCTTACATTTAAGTGTTTACTCCATTTGGAGTTTATTTTTGTATATGGAATAAAAAAAGTTGTCCACTTTCATTCTTTTGCATGTGGTAAATTTTTGAAGAGACTGTCTTTTTGCCACTGTGTAATTTACAGCCCCTTTGTCATAAATGAACTGACCTTATAATTGTGAGTTTACTTCTGGGCTCTCTATGCTTTTCCATTGAGCTATGTGCCTGTTTTTGTGCCAGTACCATACTGTTTTGATTACTGTAGCTTTGCAGCATAGTTTGAAATCAGGGAGTATAATACCTCCAGCTATGTTCTTCTTTCTTAAGGTTGTTTTAGCTATTTGTGATCTTCTGTGGTTCCATGCAAATTTTAGAATTATTTGTTCTACTTCTGTGAAAAATGCCATTGGTATTTTGATAAGATTGCATTGAATCTGTAGACTGCTTTAAGGTACTATGGACAATTTTTTTTTTTAACAACTTTATTGGGCTATAATTGCTTTACAATGGTGTGTTAGTTTCTGCTTTATAACAAAGTGAATCAGTTATACATATACATATATTCCCATATCTCTTCCCTCTTGTGCCTCCCTCCCTCCCGCCCTCCCTATTCCACCCCTCCAGGCTGTCACAAAGCAATATTATTAAGTAGTGTATTGTTTAGCCTCCATGTGTTTGTATTTTTTACAGATCTTTTCCTGTAATTGATATCCAGTCTCATGGCATTGTGGTCTGAAAAGATACTTGATACAATTTCAATTTTCTTAAATTTACCAAGGCTTGCTTTGTGACCCAAGATATGATCTAATCTGGAGAATGTTCCATGAGCACTTGAGAGAAATGTGTATTCTGTTGTTTTTGGATGAAGTGTCCTATAAATATCAATTAAGTCCATCTTGTTTAATGTATCATTCAAACCTTGTGTTTCCTTAATTATTTTCATTTTGGATGATCCAGCCATGGGTGAAAGTGGGGTGTTAAGGTCCTCTACTATGAATGTGTTACTGTCGATTTCCCCTTTTATGGTTGTTAGTATTTGCCTTATGTATTGAGGTGCTCCTATGTTGGGTGCATAAATATTTACAATTGTTATATCTTCTTCTTGGAATTATCCCTTGATCATTATGTAGTGTCCTTCTTTGTCTCTTCTAATAGTCCTTATTTTAAACTCTATTTTGTCTGATATGAGAATTTTACTCCAGCTTTCTTTTGGTTTCCATTTGCATGGAATATCTTTTTCCATCCTCTTACTTTCAGTGTGTATGTGTCTCTAGGTCTGAAATGGGTTTCTTGTAGACAGCATATATAAGGGTCTTTTTTTTTTAAATCCATTCAGCCAATCTGTGTCTTCTGGTGGGAGCATTTAGTCCATTTACATTTAAGGTAATTATCGATAGGTATGTTCCTATTCCCATTTTCTAAATTGTTTTCGATTCGTTATTATAGCTCTTTTCTTTCTCTTGTGTTTCTTGTCTACAGAAGTTCCTTTAGCATTTGTTGTAAAGCTGGTTTGGTGGTGCTAAACTCTCTCAGCTTTTGCTTGTCTGTGACGGTTTTAATTTCTCCATCACATCTGAATGAGATCCTTGCTGGGTAGAGTAGTCTTTGTTGCAGGTTTTTCTCCTTCATCACTTTCAGTATGTTCCTGTGGCTTGCTGGTTGTTGAGTGAAGCTGGGTGCTGGTGTAAAGATGGAGGTCTCTAGGAGATTTTCACCGTTTGATACTATGTGGAGCTGGAAGATCTCTTGTTGACCAGTCTCCTGAAGTTGGCTCTCCTACCTCAGAGGCAGAGCTCTGACTCCTGGCTGTAGCACCAAGAGCCTTTCATCCACACGGCTCAGAATAAAAGGGAGAAAAAGTAGAGAGAATTAGTAGAAGTATGAGGAAAGAAAGAAGGAAAGGAGGGAAGGAAGGAAGGAAGGAAGGAAGGAAAGAAGAAAGAAAGAAAGAAAGACGCAAAGAAGGAAAGAAGGCAAGAAGGAAAGAAAGGAGGGAGGGAGGGAGGAAGGAAGGAAGGAGGGAAAGAAGGAAAAAGGACAGAAAGAAAGAAGATACAGTAAAAATAAAATAAAGTGTAATAAAGATATTGAATTGAAAAATACTTATTTAGAAAAAAATAAAATAATGGACGGATAGAACCTTAGGACAAATGTTGGAAGCAAAGCTATACAGACAAAATGTTACACGGAAGAATACACATACACCCTCACAAGAAGAGGTAAAGGGGGAAAAATCATAAATCTTGCTCTCAGAGACCACCTCCTCAATTTGGGGTGATTCGTTGTCTAAAGGAAGGAAGGAAAGAAAGAAAGAACGAAGGTAAAGTATAATAACGTTATTAAAATTAATTATTAAGAAAATTTTTTTAAAAACCATGGACAGATAGAACCCTAGGACAAATGGTGGAAGCAAGTCTATAAGATCTCACACAGAAGCATACACATACACATTCACAAAAAGAGGAAAAGGGAAAAAAATCATAGATCTTGCTCCTAAAGTCCACCTCCTCAATTTGGGATGATTCGTTGTCTATTCATGTATTCCACAGATGAAGGTACATCAAATTGATTGTGGAGCTTTAATCTGCTGTTTCTGAGGCTGCTGGTGCCCGCCGTGCGTTCTCCCGGGGAAGTTGTCCCTGGATCCCGGGAACCTGGCAGTGGCGGGGTGCACAGGCTCTGCGGAAGAGGGGTGTGGAGAGTGACCTGTGCTCACACACAGGCCCCTTGGTGGCAGCAGCAGCAGCCTTAGCATCTCTCGCCTGTCTCTGGGGTCCGTGCTTTTAGCCACAGCTCGCGCCCGTCTCTGGGGTTCCTTTAAGCAGTGCTCTTAAACCCCTCCCCTCGTGCACCAGGAAACAAAGAGGGAAGAAAAAGTCTCTTGCCTCTTGGGCAGGTGCAGACTTTTCCCCGGACTCCCTCCCAGCTAGCCATGGTGCACTAACCCCTTTAGCCTATGTTCAAGCGGCCAACCCCAGTCCTCTCCCTGCGCTCCGTCCAAAACCGAAACCCGAGCCTCAGCTCGCAGCCCCGCCCGCCCCGGCGGGTGAGCAGACAAGCCTCTTGGGCTGGTGAGTGCCGGGGGGCACCGATCCTCTGTGCAGGACTCTCCCCGCTTTGCCCTCCGTACCCATTGCTGTGCACTCCTCCGCGGTTCCGAAGCTCCCCCATCCGCCTCCCGCAGTCTCCGCCCGCGAAGGGGCTTCCTAGTGTGTGGAAACATTTACTCCTTCACAGCTCCCTCCCACTGGTGCAGGTGCCGTCCCTATTCTTTTGTCTCTGTTTTTTCTTTTGCCCTACCCAGGTACGTGGGGAGTTTCTTGCCTTTTGGGAGGTCTGAGGTCTTCTGCCAGCCTTCAGTAGGTGTTCTGTAGGAGTTGTTCCACGTGTAGATGTATTTCTGGTGTATCCGTGGGGAGGAAGGCGATCTCCGCGTCTTACTCTTCTGCCATCTTCAAGGTCCCCTGGACATTTTAATAATAGTAATTCTTCCAATCTCTGAGCATGGTATATCTTCCCATTTACTTTTGATGTACTCAATGTGTTTTATAGTTTTCTGAGTACAAGTCATTTACCTCAACTTGGTTAGATTTACTCCTAGGTATTTTATTCTTTTTGATGCAACCATAAATGGGATTGTTTTCTGATAGTTCATTTTTAATGTAATACAACAGATTTTGTATGTTGATTTTGTATCTTGAAGCTTTACCAAACTATTAATCTTAATAGTTTTATTGGTGGTGGTCTTTGGAGTTTTTAATATACAGTATCATGTCATCTGCATATACTTACAATTTCACTTCTTTTCCAATTTTGTTGCCTTCTACCTCTTTTCATGTGTGATTTCTGTAGTTAAAACAGCAAATACTCTGTTGAACAAAAGTTGCAAGAGTGGACATCCTTGTTCTCTTCCTGATGTTAAAGGAAAAGTTTTTAGCTTTTCACCATTGAGTACGTTAGCTGTGGAATTGTCATATTTGATCTTTATTGTTTCCTCCATATTTTTGTTGCTTCATTACTTTTTTTTTTTTTTTTTTTTT
>NW_020175414.1:1795456-1835207 GCF_003031525.2 Neophocaena asiaeorientalis asiaeorientalis | reverse complement strand
TTTTTTTTTTTTTTTTTTTTTTTTTTGCGGTACACGGGCCTCTCACTGTTGTGGCCTCTCCTGCTGCAGAACACAGGCTCCGGAGGGGCAGGCTCAGCGGCCATGGCTCACGGGCCCAGCTGCTCCACAGCATGTGGGATCTTCCCAGACATGGGCATGAACCCATGTCCCCTGCATCGGCAGGTGGACTCTCAACCACTGCACCACCAGGGAAGCACTACTTAATCATTTTTATCACTGAATGATATTCCATTGTATGGAACTACCATAGTTTATCCATTAATCTATTGAAGGACATCTAAATTGTTTCCACTTTTTGGTGATTTTGAATAAAGCTATTATAAACATTTATGTGCAGATTTTTGCTTGGACATGAGGTTTGAAATCAATTTGGCAAATAGCTAGGAGTACAGTGAGTGGATCATATATTAAAACTGTATTTAGCTTTCTAAGAAACTGTCAAACTGTCTTCCAAAGTGGCTGTACCATTTTTCATTCACAGCAGGAATAGAGGAGAGTTCCTGTTTCTCTGATTTTATTCCAGCATTTAGGATTGTCAGATTTTTGGATTTTAGTCATTTTAATTGGTGTGTATTGTGTCTCAATGTTGTTGTAGTTTTAATTGTTCAATTCCATAATGGAATTGAACATAATGGCACATAATGTTGACTATCTCTTTATATACTGATTTGGTATTGGCATATCTATTTTGTGAGGTGTCTATTGAACTTATTTTCACATTTTTAAATTGTGTTGTTTATTTTTACTGTTGAGTTTTAAGTGTTGTACATTATTTCTACTAATTCTTTATATGTGTTTTGCAATTTTATTTCTCCCAGTCAGTGACTGGTCCTTTCACTCTCTTAACAGTGTCTACAGCAGAGCCGTTTTCCATTTTCGTAAACTCTCAAATGATTTTATTTCTTTCATAGATTGTAACTTTGATTTTTGCATCTAAAACACATAAACCAAAAATCAAACCAGTTTTTGCCTAGATTTTCTTTTCTAGAAGTTTTACAGTCTTTCTTTATATTTAATATTTTGGTGTACTTTGGGTTAATTTTTGTGAAAGTTGTGAGATCTGTCATCTGTTTCTACATTAATTTTTGGAATTTTTTAATAGCCATTTGTTGAGAAAACTAATTTCTCCATTAAATTTTCTTTATTCTTGTAAAAGATCAGTTTACTATATTTATGATTCTATTATGGGCTTGCTATTTGTTCAATTAATCTATATTTCTATTTTTTCACTAATACCATGGTGTCTAATAACAAAAGATTTATTGAAAATCTACAAGTAGGGTAGTGTCAGTGCTCAAACTTTGTTCTTTTTCAGCACTTTATTGATTATTTGGTGGCTCCTGCTTTTCCATATAAACTTTAAAATTAGTCATAGGTATCTACAATGTAGCTTGCCTAGATTTTCATTAGGATAGTCTTAGATTTATAAATAAAGTTAAGAATAATCACCATCTTTAAGATATTTTTTCTGTCTATGAACATGAAATGACTCTCCATTTATTGAAATGATCTTTGATATCATTCATCAGAGTTTTTTAATCTTCCCCATACAAATCTTGCATATATTTTGTTAGAGACATGCCTAGATTTTGGTATTACTATAATAGATGTACCATGAAAATGCCAACCAAAAGATGTTAGAGCAGCTGTATTAATTTCAGACACAGCACATTTCATAATAAAGAAAATTAAAATTTTTAGGTACAAAGAGAACCACTACAAAATGATACAGGAGTTACTTCTCCATGAGGACATTTTTTTTTGAACTATACTTTTTATTGGAGGCTGCCTTTTCAGTTGAAACTATTACAGATAGTATTCTGGATCACTAAAATGACATATACAGAATAACAAAAAGATTCCTAATTATAAGAACTTAATTAGAGCTTTATTTATACCAGATTATTATTCAAATAATTAATATGTGTTACTAAATAATATTGTGTGGATCTAACTTAAGAGCAGATCTTCAGTGCAATAAACAGTACATTTAGGATAGAATCCTTGTGTAGTAAAATAATAATATATATATATAATATCACTTGTTTTAAAATGTTATTCACAGAACGACAGACAAAGCAATTTTGGAAATGTGTGTGGTACAGTACCTAATTCAATTATGGTTAAAATGTTTTCAAGATGCATTTATATCTTTATATTCATTTGTAAATTACTTTCTGAGAAAATTCAACGAAATGAAAATAAGATCATTTAGCACAATCATACTCATGCTACAGGATGAAAAAAAAATATTTCAAAAGAAATAAAGAGGGCTTCCAGGAAGATGGCAGAAGAGTAAGACACGGAGATCACCTTCCTCCCCACAGATACACCCGAAATACATCTACACGTGGAACAACTCCTACAGAACACCTACTGAACACTGGCAGAAGTCCTCAGACCTCCCAAAAGGCAAGAAACCCCCCACGTACCAGGGTAAGACAAAAGAAAAAAGAATAAACAGAAACAAAAGGGCAGGGACAGGACCTGCATCAGTGAGAGGGAACTGTGAAGGAGGAAAGGTTTCCACACACTAGGAAGTCCCTTCGTGGGCAGAGACTGTGTGTAGCAGAGAGGGAAAGTTTGGAGCTGTGGAGGAGAGCACAGCAACAGGAGTGCAGGGGCAAAGCGGAGAGATTTCCGCACAGAGTATCGGCACCAACCGGCACTCACCAGCCCGAAAGGCTTCTCTGCTCCCCTGCCAGAGTCAGCGGGGCTGGGAGCTGAGGCTTGGGCTTCGATCAGAGAACAGGGAGAGGACTGGGGTTGGTGGCGTGAACACAGCCTGCAGGGGGTTAGTGTGCCACGGCTGGCCGGGTGGGAGTCTGGGTAAAAGCCTGACTCTGCTAAAGAGGCAAGAGACTTTTTCTTCCCTCTTTGTTTCCTGGTGCGAGAGGAGAGGGGATTAAGAATGCTGTTTAAAGGAGCTCCAGAGACGGGTGCAAGTTGTGGCTAAAAGCGTGGACCCCACAGACAGGCATGAGATGCTAAGGCTGCTGCTGCCACCACCAAGAAGCCTGTGTGCAAGCACAGGTCACTATCCACACACCCCTTCTGGTTAGCCTGTGCAGCCTGCCACTGCCAGGGTCCTGGGATCCAGGGACAACTCCCCCGTGAGAACGCACGGCGCGCCTCAGGCTGGTACAACGTCACGCTAGCCTGTGCCACGGCAGGCTCACCCCACACTCTGTGCCCCTCCCTCCCGCAGGCCTGAGTGAGCCAAAGCCCCCGAATCAGCGGCTCCTTTAACCCTGTCTTGTCTGAGGGAAGAACAGACGCCCTCTGGCGACCTACATGCAGAGGCGGGGCCAAATCCAAAGCTGAGCCCCTGTGAGCTGTGAGAACAAAGAAGAGAAAGGGAAATCTCTCCCAGCAGCCTCAGAAGCAGTGGATTAAAGCTCCACAATCAACTTGATGCACTCTGCATCTGTGGAATACATGAATAGACAACGAATCACCACAAATTGAGGTGGACTTTGAGAGCAAGATTTATGATTTTTTCCTCTTTTCCTCTTTTGTTTAGTGTGTATGTGTATGCTTCTGTGTGAGATTTTCTCTGTATAGCTTTGCTTCCACCATTTGTCCAAGGGTTCTAGACATCTGTATTTCTTTCTATTTGTTTGTTTTCTTAATAATTAGTTTTTATTTTAATAACTTTATTTTATTTTACTTTATCTTCATTCTTTCTTTCCTTCCTTCCCTCCTTTAGACAATGAATCATCCCAAATTGAGGAGGTGGACTTTGAGAGCAAGATTTATGATTTTTTTTCCACTTTTCCTCTCTTTGTGAGTCTGCATGTGTATGCTTCTGTGTGAGATTTTGTCTATATAGCTTTACTTCCACCATTTGTCCTAGGTTTCTATTCGACTGTTTTTTTCTTCCCTTAATAATTATTTTTTTTATTTTAATAGCTTTATTATATTTTATCTTAACTTTGTTTTATTTTACTTTATATTCTTTCTTTTCTTTCCTTCCTTCCCTCCTTCCTTCCATGCTTAATCCATCCCTCTCTCCCTCCCTCCTTTCTTTCTTTCTTTCTACTTCTACTAATTTTTTCTTTCTACTTTTTCTCCCTTTTATTCTGATCCATGTGGATGAAAGGCTCTAGGTGCTGCAGCTGGAGTCAGCGCTGTGCCTCTGAGGTCGGAGAGCCAAATTCAGGAAACTGGTCCACAAGAGACTTCCCAGCTCCACATAATATCAAATGGTGAAAATCTCCCAGAGTTCTCCATCTCAACACAAACACCCAGCTTCAGTCAATGAACAGCAAGCTACATTGCTAGACACCCTATGCGAAACAACTAGCAAGACAGGAACAAAACCCCACCCATTAGAAGGGAGGCTGCCTAAAATCATAATAAGTCCACAGACACCCTAAAACACACCATCAGATGTAGACCTGATCACCAGAAAGACAAGACCCAGCCTCATCCATGAGAACACAGGCACTAGTCCCCTCCACCAGGAAGCCTACACAACCCACTGAACCAAACTTAGCCACTGGGGACAGACACCAAAAACAACGGAAACTACAAACCTGCAGTCTGCAAAAAGGAGACCCCAAACACAGTAAGATAAGCAAAATGAGAAGACAGAAAAACACACAGCAGATGAAGTACCAAGTTAAAAACCCACCAGACCTAACAAATGAAGAGGATATAGGCAGTCTACCTGAAAAATAATTCAGAATAATGATAGTAAAGACGATGCAAAATCTTGGAAATAGAATAGACAAAATGCAAGAAACATTTAACAAGGACGTAGAAGAACTAAAAATGAAACAAACAACAATGAACAACAAAATACATGAAATGAAAAATACTCTAGATGGGATCAATAGCAGAATAACTGAGGCAGAAGAACGGATAAGTGACCTGGAAGATAAAATAGTGGAAATAACTACTGCAGAGCAGAATAAAGAAAAGAGAATAAAAAGAACCAAGGACACTCTCAGAGACATCAGGGACAACATTAAACACACCAACATTCTAATTATAGGGGATCCGGAAGAAGAAGAGAAAAAGAAAGGGACTGAGAAAATATTTGAAGAGATTATAGTTGAAAACTTCCCTAATATGGGAAAGGAAATAGTTAATCAAGTCCAGGAAGCACAGAGAGTCCCATAAAGGATAAATCCGAGGAGAAATATGCCAAGACACATATTAATCAAACTGCCCAAAATAAATACAAAGAAAACATATTAAAAGCAGCAAGGGAAAAACAACAAATAACACACAAGGGAATCCCCATAAGGTTAACAGCTGATCTCTCAGCAGAAACCCTACAAGCCAGAAGGGAGTGGCAGGGCATACTGAAAGTGATGAAGGAGAAAAACCTGCAACCAAGACTACTCTACCCAGAAAGGATCTCATTCAGATTTGATGGAGAAATTAAAACCTTTACAGACAAGCAAAAGCTGAGAGAGTTCAGCACTGCCAAACCAGCTCTACAACAACTGCTAAATGAACTTCTCTAGACAAGAAACACAAGAGAAGAAAAATACCTACAATAACAAATCCAAAACAAGTAGGAAAATGGAAATAGGAACATACATATCGATAATTACCTTAAATGTAAATGGACTACACGTTCCCACAGATTCATATATTTGCTGTCTACAAGAGACCTACTTCAGACCTAGAGACACATACAGACTGAAAGTAAGGGGATGGAAAAAGATATTTCATGCAAATGGAAATCAAAAGAAAGTAGAGTAGCAATTCTCATATCAGACAAAATAGACTTTAAAATAAAGACACTTAGAAGAGACGAAAAGGACACTACATAATGATCAAGGGATCAATCCAAGAATTAAATATAACAATTGTAAATATTTATGCACCCAACATAGGAGCACCTCAATACATGAGGCAAATGCTAAGAGCCTTAAAAAGGGAAATTGACAGTAAGACATTCACAGTAGGGGACTTTAACACTTCACTTTCACCATTAAACAGATCATCCAAAATGAAAATAAATAAGGAAACACAAGCTTTAAATGATACATTAAACAAGATGGACTTAATTCATATTTATAGGACATTCCGTCCCCAAACCGCAGAATACACATTTTTCTCAAATGCTCATGGAACATTCTCCAGGATAGATCATATATTGGGTCACAAATCAAGCCTTGGTAAATTTAAGAAAATTGAAATTTTATCAAGTTTCTTTTCTGACCACAACGCAATGAGACTAGATATGAAATACAGGAAAAGTACTGTAAAAAATACAAACACATAGAGGCTAAACAATACACTACTTAATAACGAAGTGGACACTGAAGAAATCAAAGAGGAAATTAAAAAATACCTAGAAACAAATGACAGTGGAGAACCGACAACCCAAAATTTATGGGATGCAGCAAAAGCAGTTCTAAGAGGGAAGTTCATAACAATACAATGCTACCTGAAGAAACAGGAAACATGTCAAATAAACAACCTAACCTTGCACCTAAATCAATTAGAGAAAGAAGAACAAAATAAAAAGCAAAGTTAGCAGAAGCAAAGAAGTCATAAAAATCAGATCAGAAATAAATGAAAAAGAAATGAAGGAAACGATAACAAAGATCAATAAAACTAAAAGCTGGTTCTTTGAGAAGATAACCAAAATTGAAAAAAACATTAGCCAGACTCATCAAGAAAAAAAGGAGAAGACTCAAATCAATAGAATTAGAAATGAAAAAGGAGAAGTAACAATTGACAATGCAGAAATACAAATGATCCTGAGAGATTACTACAAGCAACACTATGCCAATAAAATGGACAACCTGGAAGAAATGGATAAATTTTTAGAAATGAACAACCTGCCAAGCATGAATCAGGAAGAAATAGAAAATATGAATAGACCAGTCACAAGCACTGAAATTGAAGCTGTGATTAATAATCTTTAAACAAACAAAAGCCAAGGACCAGAAGGCTTCACAGGCAAATTCTGTCAAACATTTAGAGAAGAGTTAACACCTACCTTTCTCAAACTCTTCCAAAATATAGCAGAGTGAGGAACACTCCCGAACCCATTCTATGAGACCACCATCCCCCTGATACCAAAACCAGACAAGGATGTCACAAAGAGAAAACTACAGGCCAATATCACTGATGAACATAGATGCAAAAATCCTCAACAAAATAGTAGCAAACAGAATCCAACAGCACATTAAATGGATCATACACGATGATCAAGTGGGGTTTATTCTGGGAATGCAAGGATTCTTCAATATATGCAAATCAATCAACGTGATACACCATATTAACAAGTTGAAGGAGAAAAAACATATGATCATCTCAATAGATGCAGAGAAAGCTTTGGACAAAATTCAACACCAATTTATTATAAAAAACCCTGCATAGGCTTAGAGGGAACTTTCCTCAACATAATAAAGGCCATATATGACAAACCCAAAGCCAACATCGTCCTCAATGGTGAAATGCTAAAAGTGTTCCACTAAGATCAGGAACAAGAAACCATTGCCCACTCTCACCACTCTTATTCAACATAGTTTTGGAAGTTTTACCCACAGCAATTAGAGAAGAAAAGGAAATAAAAGGAATCCAAATCGGAAAAGAATCAGTGAAGCTGTCACTGTTTGCAGATGACATGATACTATCATAGAGAATCCTAAAGATGATACCAGAAAACTACTAGAGATAATCAATGAATTTGGTAAAGTAGCAGGATACAAAATTAATGCACAGAAATCTCTGGCATTCCTATACACTAATGATGAAAAATCTGAATGTGAAATCAAGAAAACATTCCCATTTATCACTGCAACAAAAAGAAAAAAATCTAGGTATAAAACTACCTAAGAAGACAAAAGACCTGTATGCAGAAAAGTATAAGACACTGATGAAATAAATTAAAGATGATACAAATAGATGGAGAGATATACTATGTTCTTGGATTGGAAGAATGAACATTGTGAAAATGACTCTACTACCCAAAGCAATCTATAGATTCAATGTAATCCCTATCAAACTACCACTGGCATTTTTCACAGAACTAGAACAAAAAAATTCACAATTTGTATGGAAACACAAAAGACCCCGAATAGCCAAAGCAATCTTGAGAACAAAAAACGGAGCTGGAGGAATCAGGTTCCCTGAGTTTGGCCTATACTGCAAAGCTACAGTAATCAAGACAGTATGGTACTGGCACCAAAACAGAAAGATAGATCAATGGAACAGGATAGAAAACCCAGAGTTAAACCCACACACATGGACACCTTATCTTTGATAAAGAAGGCAGGAATGTACAGTGGAGAAAGGACAGGCTGTTCAATATGTGGTGATGGAAAAACTAGACAGGTACATTTAGCAGTATGAGATTAAAACACTCCCTAACACCATACACAAAAATAAGCTCAAAATGGATTAAAGACCTAAATGTAAGGCTAGAATCTTAGAGGTAAATATAGTCAGGACACTCTATGACATAAATTACAGTAAGATCCTTTTTGACCCACGTCCTAGAGAAATAGAAATAAAAACAAAAATAAACAAATGGGACCTAATGAAACTTCAAAGCTTTTGCAGGGCAAAGGAAACCATAAACAAGACCAAAAGACAATCTTCAGAATGGGAGAAAATATTTGCAAATGAAGAAACTGACAAAAGATTAATCTCCAAAATGTATAAGCAGCTCATGCAGCTTAATAACAAAAAAACAAACAACCCAATCCAAAAATGGGCAGAAGACCTAAATAGACATTTATCCAAAGAAGATGTACATTTGGTAGTGTTTATATGTCCATATAACTGATTCATTTTGTGTAAAGCAGAAACTAACACACCATTGTAAAGCAATTATACCCCAATAAAGATGTTTAAAAAAAAAAAAGTAGAAGAAGATATACAGCCTGCCAAGAAACACATGCAAGAATGCTTAACATCACTAATCATTAGAGAAATGCAAATCAAAACTACAATGAGATATCTTCTCACACCAGTCAGAATGGCCATCATCAAAAAATCTAGAAACAATAAATGCTGGAGAGGGTATGGAGAAAAGGGAACTCTCTTGCACTGTTTGTGGGAATGTAAATTGATACATCCACTGTGGAAAACAGTATGGAGGTTCCTTAAAAAACTACAAATAGAATTACCATATGACCCAGCAATCCCACTACTGGGCATATACCCTGAGAAAACCATAATTCAAAAAGAGTCATGTACCAAGATGTTCATTGCAGCTCTATTCACAATAGCCTGGAGATGGAAACAACCTAAGTGCCCATCATTGGATGAAAGGATAAAGAAGATGTGGCACATATATACAATGGAATATTACTCAGCCATAAAAAGAAACGAAATTGAGCTATTTGTAATGAGGTGAATAGACCTAGTCTGTCATACAGAGTGAAGTAAGTAAGAAAGAGAGAGACAAATACCGTACGCTAACACATATATATGGAATTTAAGAAAAAATGATGTTATGAAGAACCTAGGGGTAAGACAGGAATAAAGACACAGACCTATTAGAGAATGGACTTGAGGATATGGGGAGGGGGAAGCGTAAGCTGTGACAAAGTGAGAGAGAGTCATTGACATATATACACTACCAAAAGTAAGGTAGATAGCTAGTGGGAAGCAGCCACATAGCACAGGGAGATCAGCTCGGTGCTTTGTGACCACCTGGAGGGGTGGGATAGGGAGAGTCAGAGGGAGGGAGACGCAAGGGGGAAGAGATATGGGAACATATGTATATATATAGCTGATTCATTTTGTTGTAACGCAGAAACTAACACACCATTGTAAAGCAATTATAGTCCAATAAAGATGTTAAAAAAAAAAAGAATGAATGAATGGTGCAAAGAACAAATAATGTTTGCCTGCAAATATTAGTCTTTTTGCTATTAGCTATTTGAACCACTATTTATGAGGGATTTTATTGGTCTAACTATACTCATTGAGAAATACACTTAGTTGTTACAGTACTTCTCCTCCTCTGGTTTTAGATATAGGAAATGCTATTAGAAGGGTAACGAAAAATTAAATAAGTGAAAAACTATAGTGAAGGAATGTGTCAAGACAGGTTGCCTTCAAGCCAAGAAAGTTAGATAAAGCTTAATGTCCAAGTTGACAATCAGACACTGATACAGTTACAATGAAAGAATAAAGAAACGATTTTTTTTGAAAAACTTGAAGCCACATGAAATGCAAAAGCATGGTCATGAAAATATAGTGGCTGCAGTAATGCCCCAAATTGTTTCTGAGAATTGCAGTTAAATTGAACTGTGATAAGATTTTTGACATGAAATGAACATATAAACATTTACAATTTCCAACTATGTCTGTTGTTCATTTCACAATGTAAATTTTAGAGATGTCAGGGAAAGCTTCTATGGATGGAAACTTGGAAGTCCAACTTGACTGGCTCCATCTGAAAGAAATCAACACATATTGTTGTCAAACTGAGTTACTACCTTGCATTCCACAGAGTAAATCTTCAGTGAAGGACTTGTATTATTCCACGCATTCTCAATGAGAAATAATGTATTTAAAGAGAAGAGGAGGACTTTCAAGATGGCGTAGGAGTAAGGTGTTCCCATACAAAAACATCAAAAATACATTGACACATGGAACAACTTCTACAGAACACCTACTGAACACTAGCAGAAGACCTCAGACTTCCCAAAAGGCAAGAAACTCCCTGCATAACTGGCAGAGTGGCTGACAGGTCTTGGTGCTTAGGCTGGGTGTCAGGCATGGGCCTCTGCATTGAGAGAGCTGAATTCAGTACATTGAGCCACTATAGACATGTAATATTAAACAGTGAAAGCTCTCCGAGAGACCTCCATTTCAATGCTAAAACCCAGCTCAGCTCAACACCAAGCAAGCTACAGTGCTGGAAACCCATGACAAACAACTAGTAAGACAAGAACGCAACCCCACCTGGTAGCAGAGCGGCTGCCTAAAATCATAATAACTTCACAGACACACCAAAACACACCACCAGATGTGGTCCTGCCCACCAGAAAGAAAAGATCCAGGCTCAACCACCAGAACACAGACACCAGTCCCATCTACCAGGTAGCCTACACAACACACTGAACCAAAGTTCAGTGGGGGCAGACACCAAAAAAACGGGAACTACGAACATGTAGCCTTCGAAAAGGAGACCCCAAGCATGGTAAGTTAAGCAAAATGAGATGACAGAAAGATACACAACAGATAAAGGAGCAAGGTAAAAAACAACCACAACAAACAAATGAGGGTATATGCAGCCTACCTGAAAAAGAATTCAGAGTACTGATAGTAAAGTTGATCGAAAACCTTGGCAATAGAATGGAGAAAATACAAGAAACGTTCAACAAGGACCTAGAAGAACTAAAAAGCAAAGAAACAATGATGATGAATAACACATAAATGAAATTAAAAATTCTCAAGAAGGAACCAATAGCAGAATAACTGAGGCAGAAGAATGGATAAGTGAGTTGGAAGATAAAATAGTGCAAATAACTACCACAGAGCAGAAAAAAGGAAAACGAATGAAAAGAATTGAGGACAGACTAAGAGACCTCTGCGACAACAATAAAGGCACCAACAATCAAATGATAGGGGTTCCAGAAGAAGAAGAGAAAAATAAAAGGACTGAGAAACTATTTCAAGAGATTATAGTTGAAAACGTCACTAATATGGGAAAGGAAATGGTCAAGTAAGTCCAGGAAGCACAGAGGTCCCATTCAGGAAAAATCCAAGGAGAAACACTCAAAGACACATATTAATCAAACTATCAAAAATTAAATACAAAGAAAATATATTAAAAGCAGCAAAGGAAAAGCAAAAAAAAACACACAAGGGAAACCCCATAAGGTTAACAGCTGATATTTGGGCAGAAACTCTGCAAGCAAGAAGGGAGTGACAGGATATATTTAAAGTGATGAAAGAGAAAAACCTATAACAAAGATTACTCTACCCAGCAAGGAGCTCATTGAGATTTGGCAGAGAAAGTAAAACCTTTACAGACAAGAAAAAGCTAAGAGAATTGAGCACCACTAAACCAGCTTTATAGCAAATGCTAAAGGAACTTCTCTAGGCAGGAAACACAAGAAAAGGAAAAGACATACAATAACAAACCCAGAACAATTAAGAGAATGGTAATAAGAACAGACATATCAATAATTACCTTAAATATAAATGGATTAAATGCTCCAACCAAAAGACATAGACTGGCTGAATGGATACAAAAACAAGACCCATATATATGCTGTCTACAAGAGGCCCATTTTAGCCCTAGGGACACATACAGACTGAAAGTGAGGGGATGGAAAAAGATATTCCAAGCAAATGGAAATCAAAAGAAAGCTGGTATAGCAATGCTCATATCAGACAAAATAGACTTAAAAATAAAGACTATTACAAGAGACAAAGAAGGACACTACATAATGATCAAGGGATCAATCCAAGAAGAAGATATAGCAATTGTAAATATTTATGCACCCAACATAGGAACACCACAATACATAAGGCAAATGCTAACAGCCATAAAAGGGGAAATCGACAGTAGCACAAGTATAGTAGGGGACTTTAACACCCCACTTTCACCAATGGACAGATCATCCAAAATGAAAATAAATAAGGAAACACAAGCTTTAAATGATACATTAAACAAGATGTACTTAATTGATATTTACAGGACATTCCATCCAAAAACAAGAGAATACACTTTCTTCTCAAGTGTTCATGGAACATTCTCCAAAATAGATCACACCTTGGGTCACAAATCAAGCCTTGGTAAATTTAAGAAAATTGAAATCATATCAAGCATCTTTTCTGACCACAATGCTATGAGATTAGAAATGAATGACGGGAAAAAAATGTAAAAAATACAAACACATGGAGGTTAAATGTACACTACTAAGTAACCAGATCACTTAAGAAATCAAAGAGCAAATTCAAAAATACTTAGAAACAAATGACAATGAAAACACAATGACCCAAAACTTATAAGATGGAGCAAAACAGTTCTAAGAGGGAACTTTATAGCAATGCAATCCTACTTCAAGAAACAACTCAAATAAACACCCTAACCTTACACCTACAGCAAGTAGAGAAAGAAGAACAGCAACAACATAACAAAAAATCAAATTGAGCAGAAGGAAAGAAATCATAAAGATCAGATCATAAATAAAGAAAAGGAAATGAAGGAAACAATAGCAAAGATCAATAAAGCTAAAAGCTGTTTCTTTGAGAAGATAAACAATATTTATAAACCATTAGCTACACTCATCAAGAAAAAAAGAGAGAAGACTCAAGCCAGTTGAATTAGAAATGAAAAAGGAGAAGTAACAATTGACACTGCAGAAATACAAAAGATCATGAGAGATTACTACAAGCAACTCTATGCCAATAAAATGGACAACCTGGAAGAAATGGACAAATTCTTAGAAAAGCACAACCTTCCAAGACTGAACCAGGAAGAAGTAGAAAATATGAACAGATCAGTCACAAGCACTGAAATTGAAATTGTGATTAAATTCTTCCAACAAACCAAAGTCCAGGACCAGACGGGTTCACAGGCAAACTCTACCAAACTTTTAGAGAAGAGCTAACACCAATCCTTCTCAAACTCTTCCAAAATATAACAGAGGGAGGAACACTGCCAAACTAATTCTGTGAGGCCACCATCACTGTGGCACCAAAACCAGATGAAGATGTCACAAGTAAAGGAAAGTAGAGGCCGATATCACTGGTGAATATAGGTGCAAATATCCTCAACCAAACACTAGCAAACAGAATCCAACAGCACATTAAGGGGATCATACATCATGATCAAGTGGGGTTTATTCCAGGAAGGCAAGGATTCTTCAATATATGCAAATTAATCCATGTGATACACCATATTCACAAACTGAAAGACAAAAAACATATGATCATCTCAATAGATGCAGAAAAAGCTTTTGACAAAATACAACACCACTTTTTGACAAAAACCCTCCAGAGAGCAGGCATAAGGGGTAATTACCTCAACATAATAAAGGTGATGTATGACAAACCCACAGCCAGCATTTTTCTCAATGGTGAAAAATTGAAACCATTTTCACTAAGATAGGAACAAGACAAGGTTGCCCACTCTCACCACTATTATTGAGAGTACTTTTGGAAGTTTTAGCCACAGCAATCAGAGAAGAAAAAGAAATAAAAGGAATCCTAATCTGGAAAGAAGTAAAGCTGTCATTATTTGCAGATTACATGATACGATACACAGAGCATCCTAAAGATGCTAACAGAAAACTACTAGAGCTAATCAATGAATCTGGTGAAGCAGCAGGATACAAAGTTAATGCACAGTAATCTCTTGCATTCCTATACACTAATGATGAAAAATCTGAAAGAGAAATTAAGGAAACACTCCCATTTACCATTGCAAGGAAAAGAATAAAATACCAAGGAATAAGCCAAACTAAGGAGACAAAAGACCTGTATGCATAAAACTATAAGACACTGATGAAAGAAATTAAAGACGAAACAAACAGATGGAGAGATATACCATGTTCTTGGGTTGGCAAAACCAACGTTGTGAAAATGGCTTTAGTACCCAAAGCAATCTACAGATTCAATGCAATCCCTATCAAACAATGAATGTCATTTCTCACAGAACTAGAGCAAAATATTTCACAATTTGTATGGAAACACAAAAGACTCCAAATAGAGAAAGCAATCTTGAGAAAGAAAAACAAAGCTGGAGGAATCAGGTTCACTGACTTCAAATTATATTACAAAGCTACAGTAACCAACAGAATATGGTACTGGCACAAAAACAGAAATATAGATCAATGGAAGAAGATAGAAGGTCCAGAAATAAACCCACGCACATATGGTCACCTTCTCTTTGATAAAGGAGCCAAGAGTATACAATGCAGAAAAGACAGCCTCTTCAAAAACTGGTGCTGGGAAAACTGGACAGCTACATGCAAAAGAATGATATTAGAACACTCCTTAACACCATACACACAAAAAACCTCAAAATACATTAAGGACCTAAATGTAAGGCCAGACAGTATATACATCTTAGAGGAAAACAGAGGCAGAACACTCTATGACATTAATCATAGGAAGATCCTTTTTGACTCACCTCCTAGAGAAATGGAAATAAAAACAAAAATAAACAAATGGTACCTAATGAAACAAAAGTTTTGCATAACAAAGGAAACCATAAACAGGACGAAAAGACAACCCTCAGAATGGAGAAAATATTTGCAAATGAAACAACCCACCAAGGATTAGTCTCCAAAATTTACAAGCCACACATGCAGCTCAATATCAAAAAAACAAACAACCCAATCCAAAAATAAGCCAAAGACCTAAACAGACATTTCTCCAAAGAAGACATACAGATTGCCAACAAACTTGTGAAAGAATGCTCCACATCACTAATCATTAGAGAAATGCAAATCAAAGCTACAGTGAGGTATTAGATTACACCGGTCAGAATCGCTATCATCAAAAAATCTACAAATAATAATTGTTGGAGAGTCTGTGGAGAAAAATGAACCCTCTTTCACTGTTGGTGGGGATGTAAATTATTACAGCCACTATGGAGAACATTATGGAGGTTCCTTAAGAACTTAAAAATAGAACTACCATATGACCCAGCAATCCTAATGCTGACAATATACTCTGAGATAACCATTATTCAAAAAGAGTCATGTACCACAATGTTCACTGCAGCACTATTTACAATAGCCAGAACATGTAAGCAACCTAAGTGACTATCGACAGATGAAAGGATAAAGAAGATGTGGCACACATATACAATAAAATATTACTCAGCCATAAAAAGAAATGAAACAGTTATTTGCAGTGAGGTGGATGGACCTAAAGTCTGCCATACAGAGTGAAGGAAGTCAGAAAGAGAAAAACAAATGCTGTATGTTAACCCATATATATGGAATCTAAAAAAAAGGGGAAAAAATGGTTCTGAAGAACCTAGGTTCAGGGCATGCATAAAGACGCAAATGTAGAGAATGGACTTGAGGACACGGGGAAGGGGGGAACGGTAAGATGGGACGAAGTGAGAGAGTGGCATGGACATATATACACTGCCAAATGTAAAATAAATAGCTAGTGGGAATCAGCCGCATGGTACAGGGAGATCAACCCGGTGCTTTAATTCTACCTAGAGGGGCTGGATAGGGAGGGTGGGAGGGAGACACAAGAGGGAGGAGAAATGAGAATATATGTATATCTGATTCACTTTGTTATACAGAAGAAACTAACACACCATTGTAAAGCAATTATACTCCAATAAAGACGTTAAAAAAATAATGTGAAAAAGGAATGCATACAGTGAAGGCTCCTTTTCTCCCCACACAGAGTACAGAGACTTCTGTGCAAGAGATTCAGATTATAATGAAAGAATGAAGAGCCCTACAAATTGTAGCTCAAACTGAGCTGTTTGCTTTCTTATAAATAAATCTGATAAACTTCCCAGATCATTACTGCTTTTATAAGGCAACATATTTTTAAATGGTGAGGCTGAAATTAGAGTGAGAATAAAAGAGCTCAGTCTCATCTCCAATGCAAAGGCTTTGAATGTTGAATTATTTCTAGTGTTGCCCAAATATTTTGAAGATTTTTTGCGCCTTCATTGATCCACCTGCAAAACTCTTTCATATCTTATTCAATACAGACACCTAAAGAATTCGTTATTCTGAATAGATTAGTAAAAAAAGTGATTGTTATACTTTTCATTCTAATCTAAAAATAACAAAAAGGATCATGTTATATAACAATGTTAAATAATTCTTCAAAACTTTACAATTACATAAAACTCAGGCTGGCTTTTTAACCACTGGATTTAACCCTAAATTTTACTTCATTTCTTTTCCCTTGACTTTTGAGTTTAGCAAGAAAATGATCAAATCATCTAATAATTTATTTTATAATTCATATCTTCCACATAAGGTTTAAGTTATGCACGGGACTTAAGCATAGAAATTTAGAAATGAACTAATCTGTTTCATAGTTTAAATTTGGCAGTCAGGCAGTAAAACAAGTTCCTGAAACTGTAATGATATTTTTATTCAGATTTTTCATTTTTGACTAGGCTATATTATAAATATTATTGGATAATCTTCATTGTATATATTGAATAGCAGTTTCTTTTATTTTTAAAGAATTTTCTGAAATTCAGTCTTATATGATTCCTAGGTGAGAAAAATATTTACCTTGCTCAAAGTATTGTGCTGCTTTTTTCTTTTGCTTAAAAAATCAGTTATCTCCATCTGAACTTCCCTTTGTTGTAAGCATTAAAGGAAGTCTTCTCCCTCTTGTAGTGGTTCAGAGATGTGGAAATGTAATGTAGGTATTTTGCACCACTAAGTGAGACACTAGATTTATACTGGCTCTAGGCAAGACAAAGAATAGGAGGTTTGACTTGAAGATGCTACTAATTTAGGTTTCCCTTCTTTGGCCAGTGGTTCATTCCCTCTTGGCAGACAATCTAAGTAAAGCTCCCAGGAATACAAACTCTTTTGGATTTAGTTCAGTATCCAGACTTTCATTGAAACCCAGAGATGTGATTAAATAAAAACTGAAAAGTACATCAGACCTATAGATAAATAAAAGATATACAAAGAGGGAAAGCATTAGAACAGTGACACATAATGATTGAGTTGCTCTTTAAATACACTGTTCAGCATACATCTGTAATAAAATGATTTTATGAAAAATATTATCTTAATTCCCAAGGTTCACATTTATTTATTAATTTAAAAAATAAATGTTATTTCCTATGATTTCAGAGAAGTGATGTCACTGAAACTTACAATTCTTTCAGACTTTGGAAGAAACCTTCATTATCCACAGTGAAACTTTTAGGAAAATACATTAAATCAGAAATAAATTGTGTTACACTCATGTAACGTAATGTTGTCAAAGACATATATATATATATATTTCAATTAACCACCCACAGAAAAATAAAATGCAGTCATGAATACTGTATTCATTTGATTAAGAAATAAAAGTGTTACACATATGGGGAAGCAAATATCAAATATTTATAGTTAGTATCTTTTAAAGAACTCCAGTGTTTAATCTTGCTCATTTTGTTGATCACATTTTGATAGATATATTAAATGTATGCATGTTGAATTTTTACTAATTTATTCTCTTTTAAAACTGTCCCATTTGAAAGATGATGTTCTAAGTAATGATATCATTGTATCAACTAATAGTGATTAATCTAAATTTTGACATTTTTCCCAGAAATTCTATTTTCAGTGTTAATTCTCCCAGTAGCTCTGAAGATTAAATTCATGTATTTATTGAAATAAAATATTTTGTAAAAACCCCAAGGTCACAGCTACAAAACCAGGAAATCAAAAAATGAATCTTTCTATAAAATCAAAGCAACTATTTTTCATTATTTTTCAGTAAACAAAATAAAAATAGAATAATAAGCTCACTGAAAAAAACCTATATTTCATAATGTCATTTTAAGCATTCTAGTATTGGTGTAACAAATATTTTTTTTAAAAATTAATACAACTGTATTATGGAACTTTATTTTCAAATGCATACAATACTAGATTTAACTTATATATGTCAAAATACTAAGAAAGAGAATTTGGAAGAAGCAAATGAAGATAAGGAAATAATTTAAAAACATATAAGCATGTGGGAGAAATCCCAAAGGATGCTCATATGCTACCAGTTGGAAAACAACTTATAGCTTATCTATATGTGAATAAAAATATTTCAGTCTTATATCTATGCAAGTTGTGTAAAGCAAGAATATATTTATTGGACAAAATCACTTTCTATTCATTTATCGATTTTATCTGTAATAAGACTCCATGATATATTGTCAATGACCTGAGTATTGGTCATGATTTAAATATTTTCAAATTTAATTTGCATTATTTTCTTCTCCAATAATCCAAAACTTACCATTCCATGATTGGACCTTTTCTAATTTTCTCCTGAATACTTTTGTTTTAAAATTTCTGAAAGTAAATTTAGGGCTTTTGTTCTCACTTTATTATCTGTTACTATATATTAACCTTTGGGATTCACAGAATTTCCAATCTCTTCGTTCACTGTATAAAGTCTCTTAATTCCTTAATGAAACGTTTCTTATTAAAAACATTGTATTTTGCACTAATACCCTTAAAATATAAAGGTAATTTCTAACACAATAATAAAGCAATAAGCATATTTTTTCTTGACTCTATTAATGATTGTATATATCTTATAACATTAATAATGCATCAACTCTATTAATAAAAAAACCAAATAATTTATAATATAATATTAATATAAATATGAAGAAAAGAAAACCTGGGAAACTAGAAGACAATAGCTAAAGGACCACTCTATTTTAGTCAAATTTTGTAATCTCTCACCTCAATGAAATCGTTTTCTAAAATTATCTCTTTTAATTTGCTAATATATAAGGCTTCTATAGACTTAAATCATACATATTTGTCTATTTAACTGATATGTTGAAAGATGATTATATATGTTTCCAGGTATAAGTTGAACATATTTAATTTGTATTGACTCAAATTTAAATTGATTTAGTCATTATTAAATAAATGGCAATATGCAGGTTAGGTTCTGAATATATGAAAAATTATTTATTTCTCATGAGGAACACTTAGAAATGCTAGATAAAATAGAACACTTTTCAATGCATACTAGATCTTTAAAAGCAAATAAAATACTAATGCAATTCTAATTAACCATAAATGAAGAAGAAATTAAAAAATCATAAGACTTTATAGCTCTATTAATCTAGATAATTCATTTTTAAACACAGGCTGAGAATGCATAGTAAAAGGCAAAACTACTCTAGAGAAGAACTTCAAATGTACTGTGTAGACATAGAAATATGGAGTTGATAAGTAAGATACTAAATGGAAATTATTAAATTGTAAAAAAGATCTATGGAAAATATGCAGAATTTCATACAGAAGGAAGAAAATGGCATTGTGAAAGAGGAGAGAGATTGTATATCTAAAACAAGTATAATGAAGAAAGGCTTGAAATAATGAGAAAATCCTACAATTAAGCAGGAATTGGCCAAGAACTCTCTAGAACTGTCAGAAGATGTGGTTTCTCAAATGAATAACATTGCACTTACTTAGGATGGAGTAAATAAACATAAATCCTCAATGAAATCTCAAGTAAACAACCTAACTTTTTATGTAAGGAACTAGAAAAAGAAAAAAAATAATTAAGTCCTAAGTTAGTTGAAGGAAATAAATAATAAAGATCAGATCAGAAATAAATGAAATAGAGACTAAAAAACAATAGAAAAGCTAAATAAAACTTAAAAGCTGCTTCTTTGAAAAGATAAATAAATTGATAAACCTTTAGCTGGATTCATCAAGAAAAAAGAGAGAAGTTAAATAAATAAAATTGGAACTGAAAGAAGAGAAGTTACAACAGACACCAGAGAAATACAATGGATCATAAGAGATTACTACAAATATTATTCTCCAATAAAATGGACAAACTAGAAAAAAATGCATAAATTCCTGGAAACATACAATCTCCTAGGACAAGATGAACACATCAATCACCAGTAACAAACTGAATCAGATTAAAAAAAAAAAAAAATCTCCCAAAGGACAAAAGTCCAGGGCCAGAAGTCTTCTTCTTAGGTGAATTTTACTAAACATTTAAAGAAGTGTTAGCATACATTCTTCTCAAATTATTCCCTGAGTTGAAGAGGCAGGAACAATTCCAAATTCATTCTATAGGCCAGCATCACCTTGATATCAAAATCAGACAAGAACACCACAAATAAAATTATAAGCCAATATCAGTAATGAACATAGATGCAAAGACCCTCAACAAAATATTAGCAAAACAAATTCAACAATACATTGAAAGGTTCACACACCATTGTAAAGTGGGAATTATCCCAGGGATGCAAGGATCGGTCAATATCCAAAAATTGAGAAATATGATACACCACCTTAATAAATTGAATAAAATGATCATCCCTATAGATGCAGAAAAAGCTTTTGACAAATTCAATGTCAATTTATGATAAAAACTCTCAACAAAGTGAGTGTAGAGGAACATAATACAAGTCAACATAAAAGTCATATATGTCAAGCCTACAGTCAACATCATACTCAATAGTGAAAAGGTGAAAGCATTTTATCTAAGATCAGGAGCAAGACAATGATGCCTACTGTCACCACTGTTATTGAACATAGTACTTGAAGTCCTAGCCACAGCAATTAGAGAAGAAAAAGAAGGAAAATGAATCCAAATTGGAAAGGAAGTAAAAGTGTCATTGTTTGCAGATGAAATGACAATATATGTAGAAATCTTAAAGATGCCATCAAAAATATTACTAGAGCCAATAAATGAAACCAGTAAAGTTGCAGGATACAAACTTAATGTATAGAAATCAGCTGAGTTACTATACACTAGCAATGAACTATTAGAAAAATAAATTTAAAAAAATAATTTACAATTGTATCAAAAATAATGAAATACTTAGGAATAAATCTGACTAAGGAGGTAAAAGACCTGTACTTGGAAAATTGTAAGACACTGATGAAAGAAATTGAAGATGACACAAACAAGTGGAAAGATATACCATGTTCATGGACTGGAAGAACTGGATACTGTTAGAATGACTATATTCCCTAAGGCAGTCTACAGGTTTAATGCAATTCCTACCAAAATGCCAATAGCATTTTCACAGAACTGGAACAAATCTTTCTAAAATTTGTATGGAACCATAAAATGCCCCAAATAGCTAAAGCAATCTTGAGAAAGAAGAAAAATCTGGATGTATCATTTTGCCTGATTTCAAACTAGACTACCAAGAGAAAAAAATCAAAATAGTATGGAACTGGCACAAAAGCAGACATACCAATCAATGGAACAGAATAGCGAGCTCAGAAATAAACACAGATTTATCTGGTCAATTAATCTGACAAATGAGTCATAAATATAATGTGGGCTAAAGGCAGCCTCTTTAATAAATGGTATTGAAAAAAACTGGACAGCTATGTGCAAATGAATCAAACTGGACTACTCTCTCACACTGTATACAAACATGAACTCAAAATGAATTAAAGCTTTAAAATATAAGACGTGAAACCATAAAACTCCTAGAAGAAAACATACATAGTATGGTCTTTGACACTGGTTTTCCCAATTTTTTTTTTTTTTGATCTGTCTCTTCAGTCAAGGGAAACTAGAGAAAAAATAAACAACTAGGACTAAATCAAACTAACAATCTTTTACAGAGGAAAGGAAGCCATCAACAAAAGGAAAATATCACCTACTGACTGGGGGAAGATATTTACAAATGATATATCTAACTAGGGGTTAAAATCTAAAATATATAAAGAAGTTATACAACTCAACAAAAAAATAAACAAGCTGATTTAAAAAATGGGCAGAGGACCTGAATAGACATTTCTCCAGAGAAGACATATAGATGGCCAACAGAGACACGAGAAGATGCTTCACATCTCTAATCATCATGGAAATACAAATGAAAACCACAATGAGATATCACCTCAAACATGTGAGAATGGCTTTTATCAAAAAGAAAACAAATAAGTGTCGGCAAAAATGTGGAGAAAAAGGAATCCTCCTGTACTGTTGGTGGAAATGTAAATTGGTGCAGCCACCATGGAAAATAGTATGGAGACACTCAAAAAATTAAAAACAGAACTACCATAATATCCAGCAATTCTACTTCTGTGTATTTTTTCCAAAGAAAACAAAAACACTAATTTGAAAAGATATATGTAACCCTATGTTCATTGCAGTATTATTCACAATAGCCAAGATATGAAAATAACGTAGGTGTCTATTGATAGATGAATCAATATAGAAAATAATGAAATCTTGCCATTTGTGATATGGATGGACTGAGAGGGTATTATATTAAGGAAAAAATTCAGACAGAGAAAGACAAAACCATATGATTTCACTTATATATGGAATCTAAAATATAAAATAAATGAAAAAACATAAAAGAGAAACAAAGTCATAAATATGGGAAAAAAAAGTCATTGCCACAGGGGAAGGGTGTGGGGGGATGAGTGTAATAGGTTAGGGAAATTAAGAGTATTAATTAACTTCCAGTAACAAAATAAATAAGTCAAGGGGATGAAATGTACAGCATGGGGAATATAGTCAGTAATAATGCAATATCTTTGTATGGTGGCAGTGAAATACATCTATGTGTATCAATATGAGTTGCACTTCATAATAATAATATTGAGCAATGAATGACATTTGTAAAATGACTTTACAATATGATAGAGTATAATAGAAATTTTATAAATTTTACAACACAATAAACAGTAGTGTATAGTATGGAGAGTAATTTTCATATTAAAAAGATCACAGAAACAGTAATCAGGAGGAGAAACACATATATCACAATAATAGTTACTTGTATTGGAAGGAGAAACAAGGAGAGATCTGTTCATAAATGACCTAGCAGTTCATAATGGTTTAGGTGTAACAGAGTAGAGAGAGAGAGAGAGAGAGAGAGAGAGAGAGGGAGGGAGGAGGAGATGCAGGAGCATTTGTTACATTTCTTTTGAGCTTTCTACATATTTGAACTATTTCACAATTAAAAAACACTTTAGTATGATTACACACATTCTTCATATTGCTATACTCTTTGGGTATGACCTTATGTACTGTTCTTAAAAAAAAAAAAAAAGAAAGAAAAACACTATAAAACTAAATCAATCAATGAACTTATTCCACAGGACTAAATGTGATATTGAGAGCATAAAGTCTTAGACACAAGAGATTTTAATGTCAAAAATTTAAGAAACCTTAACTTCAAAAATTGATTTGAGACACATCACCCCGCACAGTTCCAAAATATTCTCTGAAACATTAAAACCTCCTTGATACCAATTTACAGGAACTAGTTACATAAATTAAGATCTTTCTAAATGATGTAATACTGTGCAGTTCCCTCTCCTCAAATAAGGGAAACACCTCTTCACATACTGCTTTGTAATGATCCTCACAATATACTGAAAAGTTAAAGAACAAAACAGAAGCAAAACAAGGTGCAGAATGATGTTTTACATATGAAATTTATATGTACAATTTCATATTAATTGAGAAATAAATTAACAAAAAATAGGTATGGAACTTGATATATTTACATTTTATAGAAGGCTAACTTCTGGAATACTATATATATATATATATATATATATATGAAATATTGAAGCATGTAACCATCTGCTATTGACAATCTAACTTTGCTTGTTAGTTTCCTGGTGTCAATGTCTCTGGTGATATACTGAATTATAGAAGATCTGAAGTATGGAGATTTAACAACTCTCTAATTAAACTGCAGCATTTGTGCAACAAATGAAGACTATTTCAGAATAAATTAATATCAATAAAAAACAAGAAACTAGCCTGGGTGTTTTGTGGGAAGCTGCCAGAGCAGTCATGAGGGATAGAATAATTTGCTTTGTGGCAACATCAGCACAAAAAGTATACATTGAGTACCAGTGTCAATTAGAAGAAGTTAATGAGATGTAAAAAGTTACACAATAAAGCAGGTAACCTAGGACCCTCCAGCTTTGAATAGAATGAGAGAAACAAAATTCTTTGTGGTGAATAACACAGACAATGTGTTAAAGCTTAATGAACAAACCACTAAGAAAGGGAAATAAATTTAACAATATATGTGCATATGATCAGAATGCCAAAAGTAGGAAAATATATTTAATAAGGAGAACATTTTTCTGGTTAAATAATGATTATCAAAAATATTTCAGAATATTTAGCATATAGTAAATTTATGCTTGCTGAAAATTCTTCACAATGAAAATTCCTGTATGAATGAATACACTGTGGATTAAAAGATAACTTTATTTTTTCTCAGACTTTGTGAAATAAGATAAATTACTGAATTACTTAGTTTTAAAAATATATTACCATAAATTGAGTTTGTAAATTTCAAAAAGTTGCTTGTAGTAAAGGAATATCTTACAAATTAAATGTGGACGTTGCCCTATACTTTTAAACATAAGATTCACTGACTAATTTAATTTGCGTGGTGCTATATCTTGTTTCTTCAGTAGCATTTTATGATAAAGATTTTAAATTAATATTTGCAAATAAAATCAACAACTAATATATAGTCAATAGCAGAATTTTTAAGATCGCCATTGAAAACTGTCATAACAAAGCACTACAGCAAGGAGTTTACCATGCTTTTTATCAAGATGTAACTGAAAGCATGTTAGATAAAATACAGAGGATCTATTGCTCGCTCATATTCTTTTACTTAAAGCTAAAGTTTTTAAAACAGCACAAAAGGGGATTGCTCTTTTGATAACAGCGGGTTAAGACACAAAGAGTTCTCAGGGCAATTATCAGTCAGTCATCTGAATAGAAAAGAAAACCCAGCATAAAGACCCAAGAATCTGGAGTGTTTTTTTTTCCTTAGAGCAATTTGCTTATTAAGAGTCAGCCAAGGTTCAAGAGGTTAAGAAAAAACTTTCCATACCTTTATGGAACAGGGAGGGCAAAAGTTGGAACCTTAAGCCTACCAGAGGGAACATAATCCACCATTTCCTAGCAATGGAAAAAAAACTAGAAATACTGAAATTGTTACTCAAGTCCAATTTGGGATGGTCTCTGTCCTGACATTGGATTTAGCTATATGATGATTACTAATGCTCCTAGCTTACTGCCACATGTAAATACTTTCTAGAAAAAGACAAATCATTTTAAGTCTCATGTTATTTCTATACTTTTTCTAGTGGTGTGCAAGATAACCAGTGTTAAGATAGAAAATTTTATCCTGGAATGCATTTATTAGAAAAAAAGAGAAATGAAATTAATGATGTACATATATAGGTCAAGAAGTTAATCAAAGAAGAAGTTAATCTGATGAACTAAAGAATAAAGATCAGGAAAGAAAATTATAAAATAAAAAATAAACACATAACGCAAGTATCAATAGTGATAACTGATGTTACTTAATAAAATAACTGAAGTTAATAAATTTATGACCTCTGGTGAGAGTAATCAAGAGAAATTATAAGGTATATTAGAAATTATATTACCAAACTTTTCATTCTCTCCCACCATCAAAATAGCTCTATGTCTGTAAGATATTTTTATTACAATTATATGACAATATAAGTATATGCTAAGAAAATAATGGGATACAATCCTTACTATGTGGCCAATAAAATATTAGGGGCCAAAATATGCTACCTATCCTATTTGTCTCTTTCCTTAAAGCATACATACAACCCCTTTGACTTTGTGATTTAAAATGATAAAATAAAATTAAAGAATTACAACTATGATGTACATGGTACAACTTGAAACCCTGGTTAATATCTGATCACTGGAATATTGCTTATTTCAATGTGCAACAATTTATCAAATAAGTTATTGTTAGCTGGCAATTGACCATATAATAACACGTACTTGGTTTGTCAAAATCTCTGAAAGTAGTAAAATCTAAATCACAAAAATAGCATCTATAAAGCTGAATTAAAATATTTAAACTCTAATATAAATTTTTGTCCTAGCAATTGTACTGTTTAATACTGTGAGCTCATCCTAGTTAAACACATAGTAAAAATGTATGTCACTCATTTAGCCAATGATTATATGACTTCTTTTAACAGTATTTCTCATTAATACATTTTTAAAATAGATTTATGTTTTAACTCTGAACTAGGCAGAAATTTCCTTAAGAAGATAGAAAGGTTGTTTCAGAAATTTTATCTGAAATATCTCAGGTTACTCTACATATAAGAAAGTGCACAGTTAATATTTAATTTACCCATGAATGGGTAAAAAAAGTGTTGAGAGTTTAGCTACACCACTCCATGGTATTTCTGCCTCAGCATCCATTTTCTTTGGCAAAGCAGCCTGCAGGGACCTTAAACTAACAGTAGCCCCCTTGTGCAAGCTCATACCCTAGAAAGCAGCACACAGAATCACAGGGAATATAAATTCTTGATGCAACTTTCCGAACAACCCTTATGATTAACAGCTTCCTGACTCCCAGTGCATAGTCTGTCTTATACACCTCTTAGATAATACTCCCTGTGGGGCTTACCAAAACCCTGTTCTTTTGGTTTAAATTGACCAATTTTTTTTAAAACTTTTTTTTTTTATATTGGAGTATAGCCGATTAACAATGTTATGATAGTTTCAGGTGCACAACAAAGAGACTCAGACAAACATATATCCATTCTCCCCCAAACTCCCCTCCCATCCAGGCTGCCACATAGCATTGAGCAGAGTTCCCTGTGCTATAGAGTAGGTCCTTGTTGTTTATCCATTTTAAATACAGCAGTGTGTACATGTGAATTAACCAATTTGGCCCCAGCCTGGGAACCCAAAATCACTGCACCCAGGGACCCTAATAAAGGTATGCCCCAGTTTGACCTTTCTGCTTGACACTGTGCCTTGACTTCCCACTGTGACCCCTACAGCCATGTTGGTTACTTCCTCCAGGACCTGTGAATAATAAACTTCGCTATTTCAGTTGCCCTTGTGGTCTGTTGCTGAGCCAATCTATAACTAATGAGAACCTACTATACAGCACAGGGAATTCTCAGTGCTCTGTGGTGACCTAAATCGGAAGGAAATCTTAAAAAGAGTGGAAATGTGTATACGTATGACTGATACTTTGCTGTACAGCAAGAAACTAACACAATATTGTAAAGCAACTATACTCCAATAAAAATTAATTTTTTAAATTTTTAAATAAAAATAATGTTGAAAAAAATCAGACCCTGTGCTCCACCTAATACATGTCAATTTAACAAAATCATAGCAATGATGGAATGAATAAAATGATTTAATTTTAATTTATTGAGACATACCTTTAAATTATTTTTTGACAGAGCTATCCAGTATAAGGAAAATAAAGGCCATAATTTTTTAAATAATCATTTTTAGTCAAATAAAGTTGATCAAAAATCAATTACCAATTAGTTGATCAGAATATTCTAATATGCTGGAAAATGACCTTAATATTTAAAACTTGCTCTCAAGTTACCATATTTTGCAAAGATGTATTTCCTTAGCATTGGTTGATAAAAAAGTAAACATAACAGATATAAAGTAGAATAATGTATAACCAGTGGAAATTAAGTACAGCTAAAAGACCTGTAATGTTTTATTAGGAATTAGAATAAATGAAAAATATGACACCAGAAGCTTATAAGACAAAAATAATTTTGCTTTGCTTTTGCTTTTTTGTGTTTATATTTTTATGGAGGTACATATTATCTTATATCTTATATTGATTTTTTCCCAGTAAATAAGTGAAAAGCAATTTGGTATAGTGAACAAGAAAGAAGTCTTCAAGTTCATCAAAGAAATCACACCAATTACCTATATGACTTGGAAAGATTAATTAATTTCTTTATGACACCATGAATTATGCTCTTTTGTCTATTAATTTAGTGTTTCCAGACAAAAAGCAAAAGCTAACATAGGCAGATGCTTTCAGTTTCCTCTACCAGTTAAAAGAATTACTCCTTTAAGGAAGTTGAGGTTACTGGTTAAAATACTTCTTTGACTTTAGTGTTTTGTTTTGTTTTGTTTTGTTTTGCAGTACGTGGGCCTCTCACTGCTGTGGTCTCTCCTGCTGTGGAGCACAGGTTCCGGACGCGCAGGCTCAGCGGCCATGGCTCACGGGCCCAGCCACACGGCAGCATGTGGGATCCTCCAGGACCTGGGCACAAACCCGTGTCTCCTGCATTGGCAGGCGGACTCTCAACCACTGCGCCACCAGGGAAGCCCGACTTTAGTGTTTTTTTGTTTGTTTTTTTAAGACTCAGCATGCTATCAATTATCTGTATTTGCTCCCAACATGTTATAATTCTTCTTTTGGGCTGAGGCTTTCAGAATCCTGACTCTACTGTTAAAATTCATTGTTTTGAATTACAGTCCATTTTTGTTAGTTTGTTTCTCCTTTCCTATAGTATCTATTGTTGTACAAATTCCAGAATTCAGATTCAGTTTCAAGGGATTTAGGGAGTGAAAGAAGATGTGAATTCAATGGTGATGAACATTTCAGTAAAATTTCAAATTTTATGGAAGTGGTTTAAAACAGACTGCTCTTACCAATATTGTCTCATCAATTTCAAAAGATATAAACAAAAACTATGAATTTATTGTTTATCTTATCACAAATTATCCACAATTTTATCTTTTTTTCACCCTATGCAAAGAATACATTTTATAGCTGTTTTTTCTATGCCATTTATAAGTTTTTAAAAGAAGTCTTATAATTCTGTGCTTAATCTTCTTCATGACTTTGTATTACTAATGAAAAAAAACCTGCTTTCACACTTAAAATTTTTAAAATTCTTTACTTTATAATTTAAAAATTATTTCCTCTGAAATTACAATTTGTTTACCCTTTTGAAAAGCAGGTTCCCTTTGGATACAAAATGCTTAGAGTTTTTATGCATCATATAAATACATTTTATTTGTTACAAACTACTTTATTTTACTTTTTAGAAAAATTTTTGAATGTTTATAGATTTGCAGAAAAGTTATGAAGATAGTACAGAGATTGCCCATATGCTGCACATTTTTCCCCTATTACAAAAAATATTACATTAATATGATACATTTATCACAATTAAGAAACCAATATTGATACATATTATTAACTAAAGTCCATACTTTGTTAAGATTTCCTGAGTTTTTATGTAATACTCTTTTTCTATTACAGGTTCCCATCTAGATACCACATTACAATAACGTGTCAGGTCTCCTTAGGCTCCTCCTAAGTCTGATTTCTCAGACTTTCATTGGTCTTGACGACCTTGAACATTTTCAGGAGTACTGATTTGTGTTTTATGGAATGTCCCTCCATTGGGATTTTTCTGGTATTTTTCTCATGACTAGACTGGAGTTATAGATTTTTGGAAGGAAGACGACAGATGTAAACTACCATTTTTCTCATCATATCAGATAAGGGTACATACAACCAACATGATTTGTCAGCTTGCTCCACTAGAAAGTTACACGTTTTCCTCCTTTCTGTGTTGTATTGCTTGCAGAAAAGCTACTATATCCAAGCCACACTTAAAAGTGTTAGTTACACTTCATGTAGAGGGTGGAGTATCTACATAAATTACTTGGAATTATTCTGCAAAAGAGATTAGTCTTTTTCCCCTCTTTAACTTATGCAATGATTATTTATATTAGTATGGACTCATGGATATTTATTTTATATGTTGGATTATAATTCAGTACTTATTTATTTATTTTATTTCTCAAAATACCTCAGTTTTGTGAGCACTTTCACTTGGCTGCTTATTTCTTTGACATACCTCTCATCACTGAGAGTTTTTGTTTGCTTATTTTCTTGTTTGTTTGTTTGTTTTAGTAATTCCTTTCTTTGTAACACTAGAAGATGTTCCAGACTCCTCTTGTACATATCTTGCTTCAGACCTATAATCAGTCATTTCTCCAAGGAATGCTGGTCTCTTTTATTAAAGAATGATACTAGAAATGAAGATCTGTGCACAATATATAGTTTTATTTTTAATAGAATTTTTTAAAGGAGTTAGTTTATTTTGCCTCTAAGGATCTTGTTCTATCACTCTTTTCTGTGGCTTTCTTGAGTCTTTGTTAATATTCAACTGTTATATGTATCGACATAAATATTTGAATCAGTAAAAGAACAATTATATATTTCATAGGTACTGCTGGATGCAGTTAAAGAAATTGTGCCTAATTCCATTAGCTTAGACTATAATAAAACGCTGAAGGGAAATTATTTTATTTCCAATAGTGCTTTAGATCAAGCTCTTTTTCTCTTACACACAGATATATTATCACAAGGTTGTTAGAATTCATCTTTATGTTCCCAATTTTTTCTCCCCTGAGTGAATATAGAACTCTTCTAGATTCTATGAATCTAGATTCTTAAAGTATTATGATAAATGTGTAACCATCAAACATTAAAAGAGACTTCAAGTTTAAACAGTGTTTTGTTAGCACATGCTTGTTCATCTTTTAGTGATTTTTTAATTAAAATGAAAAAAATCTGCTAAAATATAAGCAATATAAAAACTCAAATAAATTTGAAACATAGAAAAGAACACTTTATATAATATTAAAAAATAACATGAATCTCTCTAAATATTAATACACTGAAGAAGAGTTGAAAATAAAACAATTTTTATGTTGTCCTCAAAACATTGTCTAAAAATAAAGCATGTCTATAAAATAACTTCCCCATTCTCTTCCTCCTTACTGAAGAAAATATTATGTTTTGGTCATGGGAATTCTTGAGGTAACTGCACTCATATCTTCCTTACTAAACCTATTCTTTAATTCTGTATACATTCATTAATTCATCAAGTAGTATTTGACTTAGTTCAATCTGTGTTTCCTCAAAGAGGCACAGTCATATTATCCTTTTATTTAAAAAAAAACAAAAAACAAAACAAAACAAAAAACTAGATATTTTGTATTACTTATTCCAAGTATTTCCTTAAAAGTACTTGGACTTCCCTGGTGGTGCAGTGGTTAAGAATCCACCTGCCAATTCAGGGGACACGGGTTTGAGCCCTGGGCTGGGTAGATCCCACATGCCACGGAACAACTAAACCCGTGCACCACAAGTACTGTGCCTGCGCTCTAGAGCTCTCGAGCCACAAATACTGAGCCTGTGTGCGACAACTACTGAACCCCATGTGCCTAGAGCCTGTGCTCCACAACAAGAGAACCCACCACAATGAGAAGCCCATGCACCACAACGAAGAGTAGGCCCCACTTCCCACAGCAAGAGAGAGAGCCCACACACAGCAAAGAAGACCCAATACAGCCAAAAATAGATAAGTAAATTAGTTAATTGTTTTAAAAAGTACTTATCACAATCAAAAATTATCATGTCCGTTTAATATCCTTATCCCACTACTAGAATATAAATTCACTGAGGAAAGAGAACATCTCTATCTATCTTATCCACTGTTGTATCCATTATCATATCCGCTACTGTATACATTGAGTAATATTGTATTACCTGTATACTTGATGAGTGAATAAGTGAACGATTTGAAAAATGAGAATCTACATGTTAAATAATATTCAGAATTGTATCATATTTTAATCATAATAGCAGAGATCAGTTATAAGGCTCACTGCTCTGATTAATTTGTACTAACTTACCACTAATAGGATCACTTTGACTACAAATTTCTATCAATCTACTCTTTTAGAAATGTTTAACCTTTGTTCCAAAGAATACTGATTTCAGATGATGCTTTTTGGGAAGGGGTGAATTTCACACTTCAAATGAATTTCAATTTTAACTTAATATTTCACTATAGAGATTCACAATTGATACTGGCAAAAGTAAAATATAGGACTTTATTTAGTAAGCAAAGCTCGTTAACTTTTTGTATTCTAGGATTTTTCAAATGTATTCAGTCACAAACTGTTTTTCTTTTAAATAATTGTTGTCATTTTCTTCAAAATAGTATATCTCAGAATCTAAATTCAGGATTGTGCATGAAATGAAGATGTTATTTTTATATAGTTGATGGATTTTTTAAGTTCAAGACAATTTTTGAATTTGTTTCTTTAAAAATTTATGATTTTCAGATAGTCCTTCTGTTTGAAAACATCTTTTTTTAATTTTATAGTCCACCGAACATGGTTATCATTCTCAAACCTATATATCCAGCAAAATTCACAAGTATAGTTAATTTAACTTATTGATAAATTTATTGAATAGGAAACTAGAAACAAAGAATAGATCAAATGGCAATACCTATAGGGAACTTCCTCCAGGCTCACATTGATTTATTAATCATAAGAAAACTATTTTCTCAAGTCAAGAAACAGATTTTTTCTCTAATAGCCTCATGGTCGTCAATCTATTGACCCTGCCACACACACACACACACACACACACACACACACACACACACACACACACACACAAGAATTTGTCCTTTTTTTTTTCTTGACATGTTCTTTATGAATCATAGTAATATTTAACCCTAGTGATATTTTCTTATCGAAATACTCATTTACCATCTTTAAAAAATAATATATTCATAATTTTTCCATTTATTAATATCAGTTTAAAGATGGGACTTATACCACATCTCTACTCAAGTTCAAAATTAAATAGAGGATTCCATCTCACTTTATCATCACCTGTGTCTTAACATGTCTTACGCCATTTAACTTCTGTGCTATATGAACATTCTCTCTTTTTTGCTTGGTTAAATCCTAATTATCCTTCGAGTTTTTTCCTTAAGTATTAGTATTACCTCCTTGCTGAATATGCTCCAACATTATCTTGATTGGTAAGTAAGCACTACCTTCTATCTAATTGCATCTGTACCTTTCTTTATCTGAACTGATAATATCATATTTGAATCATTCTCACATTTTTTTTTCTCACTAAATTATGAAATACTTGCAGGCCAAGGTTAGGAAGATAATTTTATGGGAACCGACTTTACACGATTTATTCTACTAAACACTTTATCTAGTTTACCTTATTTGATACAATGATGATAAACAATATTTACCTCCATAGAGTTGAGGAACAAGATTCTTAGGGTAATTAATTCGTTCGAGGTTAAACAGCTGGTGATTGGGCACTTCTATTTAAACATATATCATCTGATGCCAGAGGTTACACTCTTCATTATCAGTTGCATTTTTCATATGTAAAGCAAAAAAAAATATTTATATTGAAAATTAAGAGAGAACTGGAATTATTGAATGAAGAGATGACAGGCTAATAATGGATAATTCTACTTCTGTCTAAAAAGATAGTATTTTCTGGGACTTTTGTAGGCTCTCTCACTATTAGGCTAAATGGGTAAAGAAAATATTTGAGGTTGGTGTGAGAACATATAGGTAGTGAATGATATATATAGGATTCCAAATTTGTTGCAGTTGACCCAAAGAATATGTTCTTTGCATGCTGTTTATTGAATGTTTACCAGGTGTGAAGCATTGGGCTATATATTTTTAGAATTCTGCCTGTTTAAAATACTTCAGATTTATCACTAGTTCTGTTAATACTAGATTCTTTTAATTACTCTATGAATAAGCTGATTTATATATTAGTTAGCAGTGATAGAATTGAATTCATAAGGTCCTAATTAAAATATATCTTAGCTTGTTTGTTTGTTTTGTTTTTGTTTTAAAGGAAAGCCAGTTTATTAGTTCCTTACTCTATGCTAGATACACTATCAGTAGTGATAGGATGGTAGTGAACAAATATGTATGATGACACCTGGCCATTTGGAGCCTGTATTTTAATAAAACATAAAGGTATTAAACACATAAATACAATCATTGTAAGGCTAAAAAGAGTATCACAAGGTGCTAAGTGTTCTTTACTGAGTCACTGATTCAGACCAGATGCATAATATTGTCATGATAATATCACTAATTTAAAAAAAAAATAATTAAGTTGAAAAATAAAAGTGTTTTTTTTTTTTTCCATATAAACTATCTGTTCACTGCAGGCTGTCTGGAGTCTCTGCTTCACATTATATATACTCTGATATCCAGGTGATGTAATAACTGCAATTAAGAGCATGGCTATTCTCTTTGGTAGATAACAAGAGAGGATGGGAGGGGATAGAACTTAGAACTGCCCATTACCACTCATATGTCTTTGGATAAAGTAAGTTTCATGAAAAGAACTAAAATTAAGCAGATTGAAAAGTAAAATTTTTAGATGTAGTTAGAAACAGAACTGAAGATCCTTCTTGAATGCCCTAATGCCTATCCCAAAGATTTCAAATTTTGTCATGTTAATTATGGGAACTATGAAGATATAGAGAGATGCTAAATGAGAACCAACTTCTGAGCTTAGAAGAAAGATCTGCTCCTTTTCCCTAGTTGAAATTTTGAAAATTTCCAATTTTCCATAATTACTAAAAAAAAAGTTGTTTGTAAAAATTAAACCATGAAACAGAGAAACTTAAATTTTCTTTAAAATAAATTTTATCTTCTACTCTATTTACATAGAAGCTCCAGCAATATCCATCATGCTAATAAAGTTTAGATATTTTCTGGGTCATTAAGTGTTCTTGACAGCATAAGAGAAATGTATAGGGTACTAATTGTAGAAGAAAAATGTAGAGATGAAGAAGAAAGTAATCTTAAGAGATCATCTGTCAGAAAATATTGCATTCTATAATTTTATTTTTTAAATATTTCTATTTTGATTTCTCTATTTTGTTACTATTAAGTTTTTGACAATGAAAGTTCTGTTACTGGGATATAAATAAAACATACTATTTAAAATATCTGCAAGACAAGAAATAATGAAAAAACCCATTCCTAGTGGGCTCACCCACCCTCCATATAAGGGTACTCCATTATCACAGAATCCAAAGGTGAATAGAAATTGACAATCAAAACAAATTAAAATAAACAAAAAGCACATTCGCTTCTGAGATATGTTGTAGACTTAATGGAATTAGGAATAACATTAACCCAATTCAGAATTAAGTTAGAAGAAGCAGTTTTTTAATGCATATGTACACAGAAAAATACACCTCAAGGCTTTCCCCCTTTTATTGTGATTTATATTACTTCCCAAGTGAGTTTTATATATATTATTAGGGACGCAATACAATCTGAAAGGGACAGTACCACCTTTCTTCCATTATATTACTGAGCTTTGTTTTAGCTAATTTGGGCTGCTATACAGAGTATCATAGAATGGGATGGAAATTTATTTATTACAGTTCTAGAGGCTGAAAAGTCCAAGATCAAGGCACAGGCAGATTCAGTGTCTGGTGAGAATCCATTTCCTTATTCAAAGACAGCCATTTTCTCACTGTGTTCTCACATGGCCAAAAGGGTGAGAGAGAAATCTGGAGTCTTTTTTATAAGGGCATTATACCTTTTATTAGGGATTCACCCTCATGGTCTGATCACTTCTCAAAGGCTCCTCCTCTAAATATTATTGCATTGGGAATTTGGTTTCAACATATGAATTCTGAGGGACACAATCATTAGTCTACAGGTTTCTACCCCAAGACCCCCCAAATTCATGTTCTTCTTGCACACCAAATACACTTATCAGATCCCAGTACCTCCCCCTCCAAATCATAACTTGTTCAGTATCAACTTTTAAAGTCTATATTCAAAGTTGCATCTAACTATTGTCTAAATCAGATAATGATTGAGGCTCAATGTAAGATTCATCCTGAGACAAAATTCCTCTCCAGCAATGAACTTGTGAATCAAAACATGTTATGTGCTTCCAAAACAAAATGGTAAGATAGGCATAGGATAGACATTCTTGTTCCAAAATGGAGAAAAGAAATTGATAGGTCACAAGGAAGTCCAAAACCTAGTGGTGTTGACCTAAGACAAGTAGACTGCTAAATATTTCTCCAGCAAAGGCGGGTTTACCTGGGATCAGCAGAGAATTGCGATTCAGGATCTGAAGTCATGGCAAGCCATGTGTAAGTCCCTGCATGGCAAGGGAAGAACACTTTTATAGAGGGAAAATGGAAGTTAGGAAGACTATTGTAAGCAAAAGTCTATGACTTTTCACTGGCTGAGTCCTTACTAGGAAAGAAAAGAAGTCTTTCTTCTTCCTGTTGGCTTTGCTATACTCACAGGGCATGAGAGCTCTTCCCTCTGGCATCCTTATTCTATTTAACTGAAGTTTCTGTTTATTAATTTTTTACATTTTCTCCTTTGGATCAAGATCTTTCTCTGAAAACATTGCTGACCAAAAGTTAAGTTTTCCATTTTCAGCAGATTTTTATCCCTCAATACTAGAAGGACCTTTCCTGAGTGTAGTGTCTCATGTTGGAGGAAAAGTGCACAGATTGGAAACGTACTGAGGTCACATTTGAGTAATAAGTGAGGTAAGAGGGAGAACTCTCATATGCTTTTAACTAAAGTACACATGTTATCAAGATCATAGACATAGTAGGTCATCAATTTATTATGTCATCATCAAGGATTTGGCAGACAAACTTCCAACAGGCCTGGTCCAGATACTTTGGGAAAGATGTCTCATCAGATGTGTGATTCAATTTTAGGAAATTTTTACTGTTAGGTCACCAGATGATGTGCAGGTCCACTCAGTATTCTGTGCTTTCTTTAATTGTGTCATGTGAATCCAAGAGTCTATTTTTTGAGTTTGGTTGCACAAGGGTTGATTAACAGTACCTGATAAGGGACTCTGCAGTGAGGTTGAAAAGAGTCCTTCTGGTGCCTTTTCCAATAGATGAAACCTCCAGGTTGCAAGATGCAGTGCTTAAGGTTTTAATCTCCCAAGAGTGCACTGTGAAAAGATGGCTTTACCAAAATATAGTTATTTTTAATAGAAGCAACTGGGATTTTGTAATATTGGAATATCTCTTCTTTATCCTGTTGTGGGTCAAAGAGGAAGGAGCTAAGTGCACTGGGTATCCTGTGACTATCTCAAAGAGTAAGAGTTTGTGAATTCCAAAAGGAGTGAATCTGAGATTTAGAAAGAAAAATAATAATACTTTTGGCCAAGGTATTTGGAGAGACTCTACAGATTTTGCCAATTGAGTCTTAATAATTTTGTTAATGTATTCAACTAAAGCAGAGGATCATGGGTAGTAAGTGCAGTGAAAGTGTAAAACCAACCAAACAGCACAGACTTGTCAAAGCCCTGGCTGGTAAAATGGGTTGCTTGATCACTATGAAGTTCAAAAGGAGTTCGCCAAGTAGGGTTAATCTTTTCCAAAAGGACTTTAGCCACAGAGAAGGCATAGTCTGTCTGCAAGGAAAGGCTTTGGCCCACTGTGAAAACATACAGACAATGACTTAAACATATTTATATTCATAAGATGGAGAAAGTTTTATGAAATCTATTTGCTCAACCTTGAAATGTCCATTAAGCTGTTAAATGTCTGGGAGCAGAGTAAAGAGGCTCCCCTGAGTTATACTTCAGACAAGGGGGACAAGTGAAGTAGGCACTTTTTGTAGCCTTGTTAATGTTCTTCACCACTACTGATTCATGAATGCTATCATTTTGTCAGTAGACCAATGGTGTAACACATGAACAACGTTGAGAAGTGAGAATTTTAGAGTCTCCAGTACAACTGACTTGTTACTTGGTACAAACCAGAAGTCTGTCTTTTTATCAAACCATTAATTGTTGAATTTCCAATCCTGTTTGTTTCCTGAGGCCAATTTTTGGGCTTTTGTAGCCAATTTTTCTAACATCATTTGGAGAAATAGCCCTTTGGACAATGTCAGAGGTTTGGCAGCTAGTGGCCCCTTTAAGGGCAGAATTTCTTGTAAAAATATCAGCAAGTTTGTTTCCCTTAGCTTCTAGAGGGTCAAGTTTAGAATGACATAGATTCTAAATAGTAGCTAAAGTGGCAGGTTAAAGTATCGCATCTAATAATTCCTGAATATAGGGGATGTTTTAAATTGTATTTCCACTGGACGTGAGAAAGCCAAGTTGTTTCTGCAATATTCCAGTCATGAGCTACTCAGAAAGCATATTACTATCAGTATAAATGTTGGCAGTTCTGCCCTTGGCCAAAGTATAGGCCCACGTAAGAGTGTTCAGCCTGTTGAGCTTAAGTAGCCATAGGTAAAGATGGGGCATCGATAATGTCAAAAGGAGTTTCAATAGCATACTCAGCAAAATATGTGCCATTGCCGTCTTTAAATAAGAACCAGCAGTGAATGGTGAAAAGAAATATTAAATGTGATGAGAATACAGGAGAGATTCTACTGCAACAGAGACAAAAGTGGTTAAAGGGGATTCCACAATGAATTTCTTGGTGGCCCTAATCAAAAGGGCAGTGACTGTAATGACTCTAAGGAAAGGGAGGTGTCCCCATTTCACTGGGTCTAGCAGCTGACTATAATACCTTATAGGTCAAAAGTGATTCCTGTTTTCAGGTGAGTAAACCAAGGGCATTTCTTTCCTTTTTATATACAAAAAAAAGATAAAAGGAATTATGATACTTAGGATGTCTGAGGGCAGGTGGGTTCATCAGAGTCTCCTGTGAGGCCTTAAAGACTATTTAAAATTGGGTCAGAGTTATTATTGTTTAGTAACATACAGAGGTTTGGCCATAAGAGAAACATTCTCTCTTTTCTCATTGTACTATTAAGCAGTCAGGATAAGCCAAGCAATACCTTCAACAATGTGACTAGATATCTCTTCAGCTAAGCATCCAATTTCATCACTAACAAGTTTTACCTTCCACAAAATACTAGAACATGAACACAATTCAACCAACTTCTTTGCCAAATTTATAGCAAGAATCACTTTTCTTCCTGTTTCCAATAACATATTCCTCATTTCTATCTGAGGCCTCATCAGAATGGCCTTTACAAGTAAATTTTTTAAAATTTAATTTAATTTTATATTTTTAACGTTTTTATTGGAGTATAATTGCTTTACAATGGTGTGTTAGTTTCTGCTTTATACCGAAGGGAATCAATTATACATATACGTATATCACCATCTCTCTTCCCTCTTACGTCTTCCTCCCTCCCACCCTCCCTATACCACCCTTCTAGCTGGTCACAAACCACAGAGCTGATCTCCCTGTGTTATGTGACTGCTTCCCACTAGCTATCTATTTTATAGTTGGTAGTGTATATGTATCCATATGTACACTACCACTCTCTCACTTTGTCCCAGCTTACCATTCCTCCTCCCTGTGTCCTCAAGTCCATTTTCTAGTAGGTCTGTGACTTTATTCTCGTCTTGCCCGTAGGTTATTCATGACCTTTTTTTTTTTTTTTTTTG
>NW_020175414.1:1773106-1795358 GCF_003031525.2 Neophocaena asiaeorientalis asiaeorientalis | reverse complement strand
TCATTACACATAACTTAGTTTTGCTCCTTTTATGGCTGAGTAATATTCCATTGTATATATGGGCCACATCATCTTTATCCATTCATTTGTCAATGGACACTTAGGTTGCTTCCATGTCTGGGCTACTGTAAACAGAGCTGCAATGAACATTGTGGTACATGACTCTTTGGGAATTATGTTTTTCTCAGGGTATATGTCCAATAGTGGGATTGCCAGGTCATATGGACATTCAATTTTTAATATTTTAGGAACCTCAATACTCTTCTCCATAGTGGTTGTATCAATTTACATTCGCACCAACAGTGTATGAGGGTTCCCTTGTCTCCACACCTTGTCCAGAATTTATGGTTTGTAGACTTTTTGATGATTGCCATTCTGAACAGTGTGAGATGATATTGCATTGTAGTTTTGATTTGCATTTTTCTAATGATTAGTGATGTTAAGCATTCTTTCATGTGTTTGTTGGCAATCTGTAGATCTTCTTTGGAGAAATGTCTATTTAGGGCTTCTGCCCATTTATTGATTGGGTTGTTTGTTTGTTTTTGACATTGAGCTGCATGAGCTGCTTGTAAATTTTGGAGATTAATCCTTTGTCAGTTGCTTCATTTGCAAATATTTTCATCCATTCTGAGGGTTGTCTTTTCATCTTGCTTGTAGTTTCCTCTGCTGTGCAAAAGATTTTAAGTTTCTTTAGATCCCATTTGTTTATTTTTATTTCCATTTCTCTAGGATTTGGGTCAAAAAGGATCTTGTTGTGATTTATGTCACAGAGTGTTCTGCCTATGTTTTCCTCTAAGAGTTTGATAGTGTCTGTCCTTACATTTAGGTATATAATCGATTTTGGGTTTATTTTCATGTATGGTGTCAGGGAGTGCTCTAATTTCATTCTTTTACATGTAGCTGTAAAGTTTTCCCAGCACCACTTATTGAAGAGGCTGTCTTTTCTCCATTGTATATTGTTGCCTCCTTTATCAAAGATAAGGTGACCATATGTGCGTAGGTTTATCTCTGGGCTTTCTATCCTGTTCCATTGATCTATATTTCTGTTTTTGTGCCAATACCATACTGTCTTGATTGCTGTAACTTTGTAGTATAGTCTGAAATCAGCGAGACTGATTCCTCCAGTTCCATTTTTCATTCTCAAGATTTCTTTGGCTATTCGGTCTTTAGTGTTGCCATACAAATTGTGAATTTTTTAGTTCTACTTCTGTGAGAAATGCCATGGTAGCTTGATAGGGATTGCATTGAATCTGTAGATTGCTTTGGGTAGTATAGTCATTTTCGCAGTGTTGCTTCTTCCAATCCACAAACATGGTATATTTCTCCATCTATTTGTATCATCTTTAATTTCTTTCATCAGTGCCTTATAATTTTCTGCATTCAGGTCTTTCGTCTCCTTAGGTAGGTTTATTCCTAGGTATTTTATTCTTTTTGTTGCAATGGTAAATGGAAGTGTTTTCTTAAATTCACTTTCACATTTTCATCATTAGTGTATGGGAAGCCAGAGATTTCTGTGCATTAATTTTGTATCCTGCTACTTTACCAAATTCATTGATTAGATCTAGTAGTTTTCTGGTAGCAACTTTAGGATTCTCTATGTATATGTATAGTATGTATACATATACATATGTATGTATATAGTATGTATAGATATGTATAGTATCATGTCATCTGAAAAGAGTGGCAGCTTAACTCCTTCTTTTCCTATTTTTATTCCTTTTCTTTTCTTTTTTTTTTTTTTTTGCGGTACATGGGCCTCTCACTGTTGTGACCTCTCCCGTTGCAGAGCACAGGCTCCGGATGCACAGGCTCAGAAGCCATGGCTCACGGACCCAGCCACTCTGTGGCATGTGGGATCCTCCCAGACTGGGGCACGATCCCATGTTCCCTGCATCGGCAGGCAGACACTCAACCACTGTGCCACCAGGGAAGCCCTCAATTCCTTTTATTTCTTTTTCTTCTCTGATAGCTGTGGCTAAAACTTCCAAAACTATGTTGAATAATAGTGGTAAGAGTGGACAATTTTGTCTTGTTCCTCATCTTAGAGGAAATGGTTTCCGTTTTTCACCATTGAGGACAATGATGGCTGTGGGTTTGTCATATATGGCCTTTACTATGTTGAGGTAAGTTCCCTCTATGCCTACCCTCTGGAGTGTTTTTATCATAACTAGGTGTTGAATTTTGTCAAAAGCTTTCTCTGCATCTATTGAGATGATCATATGGTTTTCCTCCTTCAATTTCTTAATATGATCTATCGCAATGATTGATTTGCATATATTGAAGAATCCTTGCATTCTTGGGACAAACCCCACTTGAATATGGTGTATGATCCTTTTAATGTGCTCTTGGATTCTGTTTGCTAGTATTTTGTTGAGGATTTTTGCATATATGTTCATCGGTGATATTGGTCTGTAGTTTTCTTTTTTTGTGACATCTTTGTCTGGTTTTGGTATCAGGGTGATGGTGACCTCGTATAATGAATTTGGGAGTGTTCCTCCCTCTGCTATATTTTGGAATAATTTGAGAAATGTAGGTGTTAACTCTTCTCTAAATATTTGACAGAATTCACCTGTGAAGCCATATCGTCCTGGACTTTTGTTTGTTGGAAGATTTTAAATAACAGTTTCAATTTCAGTTCTTGTGTTTGGTCTGTTCATATTTTCTATGTCTTCCAGGTTCAGTCTTGGAAGGTTGTGCTTTTTGAAGAATTTGTCCATTTCTTCCAGATTGCCCATTTTATTGGCATATAGTTGATTGTAGTAATCTCTCATCATCCTTTTATTTCTGCAGTTTCAGTTGTTACTTCCCCTTTGTCATTTCTAATTCTACTGATTTGAGTCTTCTCCCTTTTTTTCTTGATGAGTCTGGCTAATGATTTATCAATTATGATTATCTTCTCAAAGAACCAGCTTTTAGTTTTATTGATCTCTGTTACTGTTTCCTTCATTTCTTTTTAATTTATTTCTGATCTGATTTTTATAATTTCTTTCTTTCTGTTCACTTTGGGGTATTTTGTTCTTATTTCTCTAACTGCTTTAGGTGTAAGGTTAGGTTTTTTATTTGAGATGTTTCTTGTGTCTTAAGGTATGATTGTACTGCTATAAAATTCCCTCTTAGAACTGCTTTTGATGCATCCCATAGACTTTGGGAGGTTGTGTTTTCATGTCATTTGTTTCTAGGTATTTTTGGATTTCCTCCTTGATTTCTTCAGTGGTGTCTTGGTTATTAATAGTGTATTATTTAGTCTCCATGTGTTTGTAATTTTTACAGATTTTTTTCATGTAATTGTTATGTAGTCTCATAACTTTGTGGTCCAAAAAGACACTTGATGCAATTTCAATTTTCTTAAACTTACCAAGGCTTGACTTGTGACCTAAGATATGATCTATCTGGGGGAATGTTACATGAGCACTTGAGAAAAAGTGTGTTCTGTTGTTTTTAGATTGAATGTCCTATAAATATCAATTAAATCTGTCTTGTTTAATGTATCATTTAAAGCTTGTGTTTCCTTATTTATCTTCATTTTGGATGATCTATCCATTGGTGAAAATGGGGTGTTTAAGTCCCCTATACTATGATTGTGTTACTGTTGATTTCTCCTTTTATGGCTGTTAGTGTTTCCCTTATGTATTGAGGAGCTACTATGTTGGGTGCATAAATATTTACAATGGTTATATCTTCTTCTTGGATTGATCCCTTGAATATTATGGAGTGTCCTTCTTTGTCTCTTGTAATAGTCTTTGCTTTAAACTCTCTTTTGTCTGATATGAGAATTGCTACTCCAGCTTTCTTTTGATTTCCATTTGCATGGAATATCTTTTTCCATCCTCTCACTTTCAGTCTGTATGTGTCCCTAGGTCTGAAGTGGGTCTCTTGTAGACAGCATATATATGGGTTTTGTTTTTGTATTCATTCAGCCATTCTATGTCTTTTGGTTGGAGCATTTAATCCATTTAAATTTAAGGTAATTATCGATATGTATGTTCATATTACCATTACCTTAATTGTTTTGGGTTTGTTATTGTAGATCATTATTTCCTTGTCTTGTGTTTCCTGCCTAGAGAAGTTCCTTTAGCATTTGTTATAAAGCTGGTTTTGTTGTGCTGATTTCTTTTAGTTTTTGCTTGTCTGTAAAGGTTTTTATTTCTCCCTCATATCTGAATGAGATCCTTGCTGGGTAGAGTAAACTTGGTTGTAGGTTTTTCCCTTTCATCACTTTAAGTATGTCCTGCCACTCGCTTATGGCTTGCAGAGTTTCTGCTGACAGATCAGCTGTTCACCTTATGGGGATTCCCTTTTATGTTATTTGTTGTTTTTCCATTGTTGCTTTTAATATTTTTTTCTTTGTATTTAATTTTTGATAGTTTGATTCATATGTGTCTTGGTGGCTTTCTCCTTGGATTTATCCTGAATGGGACTCTGTGTGCTTCCTGGACTTGATTAACTATTTCCTTATCCATATTAGGGAAGTTTTCAACTATAATATCTTCAAATATTTTCTAAGTCCCTTTCTTTTTCTCTTCCTCTGGGACCCCTATAATTCGAATGTTGGTGCATTTAATATTGTCCCAGAAGTGTCTGGGACTTCCTTAAATCTTTTCATTCTTTTATCTTTATTCTTCTCTGCAGTAGTTATTTCCACTATTTTATCTTCCAGGTCACTTATCTGTTCTTCTGCCTCAGTTATTCCACTATTGATGCCTCCTACAGAATTTTCAATTTCATTTATTGTGTTGTTCATGAATGTTTGTTTGCTCTTTAGTTTTTCTAGGTCTTTCTTAAACGATTTTTGTATTTTCTCCATTCTATTTCCAATATTTTGGATCATCTTTACTATCATTATTCTGAACTATTTTTCAGTTAGACTGCCTATTTCCTCTTCATTTTTTATGTCTGGTGGGTTTTTACCTTGGTCTTCCATCTGCTGTGTGTTTCTTTGTCTTCTCATTTTGCTTAACTTACTGTGTTTTGGGTCTCCTTTTCTCAGGCTGCAGGTTGGTAGTTCCCGTTGTTTTTGGTGTCTGCCCCCAGTGACTAACGTTGATTCAGTTGGTTGTGTAGGCTTCCTGGTGGAGGGGACTAGTACCTATGTTCTGGTGGGTGAGGCTGGATCTTGTCTTTCTGGTGAGATCTACATTTGGTGGTGTGTTTTGGGGTGTCTGTGACTGTATTATGATTTTAAGCAACCTTTCTGCTAATGGGTGGGGTTGTGTTCCTGTCTTTCTAGTTGTTTGGCATAGGGTGTCCAGCACTGTAGCTTGCTGGTTGTTGAGTAGAGCTGGGTCTTGGCATTGAATTGGAGATCTCTGGGAAATTTTTGCCATTTGATATTATGTGGAGTTGGGAGGTCTCTGTTGAACCAATATCCTGAACTTGGCTCTCCCACCTCAGAAGCAGAGCCCTGACACCTGGTTGGAGTACCAAGAGCCTGTCATCCACACAGCTCAGAATAAAATGGAGAAAAAAAGAAAGAAAGAAGGAAAAAGGTAAAGTAAAATAAGATAAAATAAAAGTTATTAAAATAAAAAACAAAAAATAAATATTAAAGAAAAGTTTTAAAGTAATTAAAAAAAGAAAGAAAGAAGGAAAAAGGTAAAGTAAAATAAGATAAAATAAAAGTTATTAAAATAAAAAACAAAAAATAAATATTAAAGAAAAGTTTTAAAGTAATTAAAAAAAGAAAGAAAAAAGAAGAGAACCACCACACCAAAAAAAAAATCTACCAATGATAACAAGTGATGAAACCTATACAAAAACAAACAAACAAACAAACAAACAAAAATGGACAGACAGTATCTTAGGACACATGGTAAAAGTAAAGCTATACAGACAAAATCACACAGAGAAGCATACGCATACACACTCACAAAAAGAGAAAAAGGGAAAAATACATACATATCATTGCTCCCAAGGTCCACCTTGTCAATTTGGGATGATTCGTGGTCTATTCAGGTATTCCACATAGGCAGGGTACATCAGGTTGACTGTGGAGATTTAATCCGCTGCTCCTGAGGCTGCTGGGAGAGATTTCCCTTTCTCATCTTTGTTCACACAACTCCTGGGATCCAGCTTTGGATTTGGCCCTGCCTCTGCATGCAGGTTGCCTGAAGGCGTCTGTTCTTCTCTCAGACAGTACGGGGTTAAAGGATCAGCTTCTTCGGGGTTTCTGGCTCACTGAGGCCGGGGGGAGGGAGGGTTACGGAGTGCAGGTCGAGCCTGCGGCGGCAGAGCCCAGCGTGACATTGCACCAGCCTGAGGCATGCCATGTGTTCTCCTGGGAAAGTGTCCCTGGATCACGGGGCCCTGGCAGTGGCGGGCTGCACAGGCTCCAGGGAGGGGAGGTGTGGATAGTGACCTGTGCTTGCACACAGGCTTCTTGGTGGCTGCAGCAGCAGCCTTAGCTTCTCATACCTGTCTCTGGTGTCTGTGCTGATAGCTGCGACTTGCGCCTGTCTCTGGAGCTCCTTTAAGCAGCGCTCTTAATCCCCTCTCTTCTCGCACCATGAAACAAAGAGGCAAGAAAAAGTCTCTTGTCTCTTCGGCTGTTCCAGACCTTTTCCTGGACTCCATCCCAGCTAGCCATGGTGCACTAGCCCCCTTCAGGCTGTGTTCACACAGCCAGCCCCTGTCCTCTCCCTGGGGTGTGACCTCCGAAGCCGGAGTCTCAGCTCCCAACCCCTGCCTGTCCCAGTGGGTGAGCAGACAAGCCTCCTGGGCTGGTGAGAGCACAGATCCTCTGTGTGGGAATCCCTCCACTTTGCCCTCTGCACCCCTCTTGCTGCACCCTCCTCCGTGGCTCTGAAGCTTCCCCTCTCTGCCATCCACAGCCTCTGCCCATGAAGGGGATTCCTAGTGTGTGGAAACCTTTCCTCCTTCACAGCTTCCTCCCACTGGTGCAGGTCCCGTCCCTTTTCTTTTGTTTCTGTTTTTTTTCTTTTGCCCTACCCATGTACATGGGGAGTTTCTTTCCTTTTGGGAGGTCTGAGGTCTTCTGTCAGCTTTCAGTAAGTGTTCTGTAGTAGTTGTTCCACATGTAGATGTATTTCTGATGTATTTGTGCGGAGGAAGCTGATCTCCACGTCTTACTCTTCCACCATCTTGAAGCTCCTCCTTCTTTTTATAATTTATAATCAGCACAGCAAATATCTCCACACTGGCTAGGCTGCTGGCTGAGGCAGGGAATGTGGAAGTGAGCTGAGAAAGTTTTCTGACCTCTCACTAGAATTATTTTTAAGGGTTCATTCACAGCAATATAGGCTTTTTCTAACATGCTCTTCCAAACTCTTCCAGCCTCTACTTATTACCCAAATCCAAAGCTGTTTCCACAGTTTTAGGTATTTATTACAGCCGTGCCTCACTCCATCAGTGCCAGTTTTTGTCTTAGTCAGTTGGGCTGCTATGGCAGAATTCCATAGACTAGGTGACTTAGAAATTTATTTATCACGGTTCTGAAGGCTGGGGAGTCCAAGATCAAGGCACCGGTAGATTCCGTGTCTGGTGAGAATTCAAGGAATGTTCATTTTGAGATCACACTTGTTTAGGCAGGTTGAAGCCCTTCATTCCTCATCACTTGTCCCTTAAGTCAATGTTTTTTTTTCTATCCACTGCTTCTATACACACAGAGCTGAAGCATCCTAAAAGCCTCAGCCATCTCTTATTGGGATGGTTTTATAATCAAGAGGAGTAGACATTACTTTGGAAGGCTTTCAATACTTATTCATTTTCTACCCATCACGTAGATAAAACTTAAATTATTTATTAAGAACTCATTATGCTTTCAGAGTCCTGCATACTATATTTATTCAGTCATTTCCTGATGTTCTGTTCCTTGTATTTCATTCTATCATATTATCAAACTGTTTATAGTCTCCTTTTCCATTTGTCTGTGTTCAAGTTATAATCACTCGTTCTATAATCCTGCTTAGCCTTTTATCAATTTTCCAATCTCATATTGACGAGCTTTCCCAATAGGAGATTTGTTTAAATAACTAGGTAGAGCTAGTATCATTTGCTGTGTTGCCATTGTAACCTGAGTATACCTTTATCACAACAGTAATATATATATACAAAATTTTTTTTTTGAGCAGACAAGCCTCTCGGGCTGGTGAGTGCCGGTCGGCACCGATCATCTGTGCAGGAATCTCCCCGATTTGCCCTCCGCACCCGTCGCTATGCAGTACTCCACGGTCCCAAAGCTCCCCCCTCCACCTCCCGCAGTCTCCACCCCCGAAGGGGCTTCCTAGTGTGTGGAAACATTTCCTCCTTCACAGCTCCCTCCCACTGGTGCAGGTGCCGTCCTTATTCTTTTGTCTCTGTTTTTTCTTTTTTTCTTTTGCCCTACCCAGGTACGTGGGGAGTTTCTTGCCTTTTGGGAGGTCTGAGGTCTTCTGCCAGCCTTCAGTATGTGTTCTGTAGGAGTTGTTCCACGTGTAGATGTATTTCTGGTGTATCCGTGGGGAGGAAGGCGATCTCCGCGTCTTACTCTTCCGCCATCTTCCCATACAAACTTATTTACTTACCTTCTTATTATGTATTCTTAGATTATAAGAATTTTATAAAAACATTTTTCATAATTATCTCTATGTTTTCAGTAAGAAGAAGAATGCCTAGACATAACTGTCAGTCAATAAACATTTTTGAGCCACTGTTGATAAAAATCCATGTTATGTTAAAGGTAAAGTGTCATCTGTGTGCAATAAATTCCAGAGCCACAGTTAGTCATTTTTATACAGAAACTCTAACATAACCAAAATACACTTTTACAACGTTCTGTTATATTTTAAAAGATGCTATAATTGGGGGTGGAGAAGATGCATATTGCAATATTAACATCTGGAGTTTGCATCTTTATTATATTTTATGACTTTGATAAAGTAATTTTCCTTCAGTTTTGCTCTGCAAAATTGAAATAATACTGATAACATAATTAGATGTAAAAATATATGTGAATCTTCCTTATGTTAATACATTAAACTTATTTTTACATATGTAACATATTTAAAATTTAGAAAAATATGTGTTTATAAGAACACTGTTATGGGAGCTTCCCTGGTGGTGCAGTGGTTGAGAATCCGCCTGCCAATGCAGGGGAAACGGGTTTGGGCCCTGGTCTGGGAGGATCCCACATGCTGCGGAGCAACTAAGCCCATGCACCACAACTACTGAGCCTGCATGTCTGGATCCTGTGCTCCGCAACAAAAGGGCCACGATAGTGAGAGGCCCGCACACCGTGATGAAGAGTGGCCCCTGCTTGCCACAACTAGAGAAAGCCCTTGCACAGAAACGAAGCCCCAACACAGCCAAAATAAAAAAATAAATAAATAAAAATAAAAATAATAAAAACATAAAAATACCCTAAAAAAAAGAACACTGATATGAAATATTGCATAAATTTAGTATTATACTCACTCATCTTACTCCTAATTCAAACACATCTACCTTTACCAAAATTCCTCCTAGTAATACTTTATATCACTTATTACGTATTTAATATATGTCCGTGATAAATATTTTAATGTTTTCCTAAGAAGTGTTCACAACAAATATCTTTTAGGTAGTCAGTAGCAATGCTATTGTTTGCAATGTGAAATTGCCCTCTCTAAGACTTAAAAATATTGTATAAATAGGAATTACTATGTTTAACTAGAATAAAAATCTCATATAAATTACTATGTTTAACTTGACCCTAGATCTCTGAGTTTTCTAGAGCAATTTGTATATAGGTAGGTTGAATTAATACTCTCCATATAACAAATTAGTTGGGATATTTTTATCCATATTTTTTAAACCTCTATAAAAGTCTTAGGTAGGAGTAGTTGTGGTATCTGACAATTGATCCAAGCTATTATTTCACTTTATAAGCCCACTCTTCCTTAGGTGACCCCAACTTACCCTGTCAGATAATTTTGATATCTGTAAAGATCCTATTGAATCTTTCTAGGGTGAGACAGCCCATCCTTACCTTACACTGACCCTAGTAAAACTCATCCATTGATTCATTTCTCTCTTTAGTAAATATTTATTGAACATCTACTGCATGTCAGGTGTTGATTTAGACATTCAAGAAAAATTTGTTAATAAAATAAGCAGATCACTGTAATACAGTCTGAATTCTGGGACATCTCTAGTTAATGACACATTTGGTAGTTTTCTGTTGTTCTTCCTACCAGAGTAATTCTGATGCTGTAATTCTATTGTCATTACATTTCGTGGACTATTCACAAGGTGGCAATAGCATGCCCTTGTTCCCATGGCCTATCTCTTGAAGCCTTAAGAAGATACCAAATTGTTTCCAATGGTTGATTCCCCTGACTCAATGATCCCTTCCAGAGAAGTCCTTTCCTTAAATAATATTTAGCACATTCAGAAGGAGACCACATCACAGTACATAGAGATGTGTATAATTACCTCTATAAATTTTTCTTCTGCTTTTTTTCTAGAACTCACTGGTACTTAAAAATATGGATTTGGGGGTAGACTTTTTCTTGGTGCACAAAAGAAACTCTCCTAGTAGCTGGAGCCACTATTCCTTCCTGGAACTTAGAAGTTGGCTGTAAAAGTAGACAATTCGCAGTCATTCAGGGTATTTTCCCCTGTCTTTGAGTGTCCATGTCCCACACTCTCCACTGTATTTGTCAGGAATTTCATAATACAGCAGGGCAGGGTTTAAGGTTTACCCCATGTAGTGTCCAAACTCTAGGTAAGTTAGAAAAGTCAGGACACCAGTTTCAGTGCCTCAAAACATTCCAAGTGAGTTAGATAGGATAGGAGTTGGGGGGCCTGAACTTGGCTGTGCAGTTTTTTTAAAAAAGACAGAATATTGGTAATTTAATGGTTGATTAATTAACTACTAATGTGTAAGAAATATTCCAAAAATATGATGATTTAAAGCGACACTTAATATGTATTATCGTATACATTTTCTGGTTCAAAAACCTTGCAGTAGCCCAGCTGATGGAGTGGTGGCTCAGTATCTCTAATGACTTCAGCTAGGATGCTTAAGGTTGCTATGCCAAATTTAGGTTATTAATCTTAAACTTTTCAGATTTAGTGCTGTTTCATTATAGGATATAAGTTGTCTGTTAAAATACAGCGTATTTTACTCATATATAATCTCTCATTCACACATATATTTAAAAAGAAACAGCAAATCAATAATATTTTTTAAAATTCACTTAAAAAATGTGAAGAAGATAGTTTTCATCAGTTTATTAAAATGTTTAAATCCATATTTTAAACTATATTTCCATTTTCTCTCCACGTGTACTCTAAATTCATAGTATACTTTTCCTCTTCATGAGAAGCTGATTAAGTTTAGATATTTTTTATTTAATTTCTCACCTCCTACTCTTTAGGGTAATTTGTTTTCCATTTCTGAGCTAACTCTGTTTCTCCTCAGTGTGATGGCAGTCTCCATGTTGACAGGGAACAGTGTTGAACCAGGAGTGGCTGGAGTGGGATCCCAGAGCAGGGTGGTAGTGTGTGGGGGGGGTGCTCTGGGCCAGTCCTGGAAGGCAATTCATAGCTCCAGACAGTTTTCAATATGCTGCCTCTCTGCTGGGCCAGGGAGCAAGAAAATATGTGTCCACACTCTTCAAGTGGGGCGTCTCAGTTTCCCACAGCCCTCCTATAAGTCTCACTGGTTTTCAAGTCAGCCAAGAATCTTGTATTCTTGGCACCAGACCTCAGGGCTGGGATGCTTACTATATGTGGTCCAAACATATAACTCCTTAGGGAAGATCCTTGAGCCTGTGATACTCCTCTCTGGGTCACCTGCCAGTGGTGTGTTTCCCAACTGGATCATTTCTGCATCACGCATAACAGACTCCATGTGGTTCTTTCTTTATAACTTTGGTTGTAGAAAAGCCATTCTGCTAGTCTTCAGATCATTCTCAGAGAGAGTTGCTGTATATAGAGTTGTGGTTTTGATGTGCTTATGAGGGGAAGAGAGTCCAGAATCTTTTTACTATGACATCTTAATCTGTCCTCCTGCATGCTCTCATTTAAAGCTCATAAGAACTCTATGAAAGAGGTTCTATAAATGTTCTTTGCATCTGAGGCTAAGCAACATGGTTTTCCAAGTTTACAGTTTAGAAAATTTAGAATTAAACTTTTAAATAACTGTAACTCAAACCCATAAGAAGTAGACTTAACTGTAAGATTTGTTAATATTATTTTGCCTGAGAATGATGAACTCCTTTTTAGGTCATATTGAGTTTTAGATGATTGTAGTCCAATCAAGTGAAGGTATACATTTTCATTTTAGAGCTAGAACCAGGCAGATGAATCTGCCTGAGATTAAAAATGTGGGGAGGTCTTCCCTGGTGGCGCAGTGGTTGAGAGTCTGCCTGCTGATGCAGGGGACACAGGTTCATGCCCTGGTCTGGGAAGATCCCACATGCCACGGAGAGGCTCAGCCCGTGAGCCATGGCCGCTGAGCCTGTGCGTCCAGACCCTGTGCTCTGTAACGGGAGAGGCCACAACAGTGAGAGGCCTGCATACAGCAAAAAATAAAACTAAAAAGTGGGGAAGCTCAACAGTGGAACATTTCTTTTTATTATTATTATTATTTGATAATCCTCCTTGTATACCTTATTCTACTTCTTGCTTTAGAATCTTGATAGCATGGATGATGAATCTCTTGGATTTGTCTTTACTGCTGTCATTTTCTTCTAACATATTAAATATTTTTGTATTTTTCTGTATTTTAATTATTTCCTCAGTAATCTACAAATAACAGGCTTTACTTTTAGGGCTATACTTAAAATTAGACGGTCAAAACAAGACGCATTTTCTTTTTTTAGTTTCAAAATCATGTTTCTTAAAAAAAAATACCATACACTACTTAGTTTTCTGATTTTTTATTAAACTTTTTTATGGATAAATTATTCTCTCAAACCTCTCTGAATATATATATGATCTTTAAAACATTTTACTTATTCCTATAAATGTTTCTATTCTGTCTGTAAGGATAGTATTATTTTACTATTTTATGAAAAATTCAAAAACCCCATAAATAATGACATATTATAAAGAAAGTCTATATTTTTATCACCATTCAATAATCACATTGTGGACAGTGTTGTTTAATTTAAATTCTCATTAACTTATCCACCTAGATTATTTTAAAGAAGATCCCAGACATAATATTATATAATCAAGAGAAATACTACATTTTTTATGCCTGAGGAATATTCCATTTTATATATGTACCGTATCTTTATCCATTCATCTGTTGATGGACATTTAAGTGGATTCCATGTCTTGACTATTTTAAACAGTGGTGCAATGAATATTGGGGTGCATGTATCCTTTCAAACCATGGTTTTCTCCATATATATGTCCCGGAGTGGGATTGCTGGATCATATGTTAGCTCTATATTTAACTTCTTAAGGAACTTCTATACTGTTCTCCATAGAGGCTGTAACAATTTACATTCCCACTAACAGTGTAGAAAGGTTCCCTTTTTTCCACACCCTCTCCAGAATTTATTGTTTGTGGAATTTTTGATGATGACTATTCTGACTGGGGAGAGGTGACATCTCATTGTAGTTTTGATTTGCATTTCTCAAATAATTAGTGATGTCGAGCATCTTTTCATGTACCTCGTGGCCATCTGTATTTCTTCTTTGGAAAAATGTCTATTTAGGTCTTCTGCCCAGGTTTTGATTGGGTTATTTGATTTTTCTTTTTCATAATGAGCTGAATGAGCTGTTGGTAATTTTGGAAACTAATCCCTTGTCATTCACATAATTTGCAAATATTTTCTCCCATTCTGTGGGTTTTCTTTTCATTTTGTTTATGGTTTCCTTTGCTGTGAAAAAGCTTTTGAGTTTAATTAGGTTCCATTTGTTTATTTTTGTTTTTATTTCCATTACTCTAGGAGACAGCTCAGAAAAATATTTCAGTGATTTATGTCAAAGAGTGTTCTGCTTATGTTTTCCTCTAAGACTTTTATAGTATCCTGTCTTACATTTAGGTCTTTAATTCATTTTGAGATTATTTTTGTGTATGGTGTTAAAGAATGTTCTAATTTCATTTTATTTACATGTAGCTGTCCAGTGTTCCCAGCACCATTTATTGAAGAAACTGTCTTTCTTCCGTTGTAGTCTTGGCTCCTTTGTTCTAGATTAATTGACCACAGGTGTGTGTGTTTATTTCAGGGCTTTCCCTCCTGTTCCATTAATCTATATTTCTGTTTTTCTACCAGTACCATACTGTTTTGATGACTATAGTTTTGTAGTCTGAAGTCAGGGAGCCTGAGTCCTCCTGCTCCATTTTTATTTCTCAAGATTGCTATGGGTATTTGGGTTTTTTTATGTCTCCATGCAAATTTTAAGATTTTTTCTTCTAGTTCTGTGAAAAACGCCATTGGTAATTTGATAGGGATTGCACTGAATCTGTAGATTGCCTTGGGTAGTATAGTCATTTTGACAATATTGATTATTCCAATCCAAGAACGTGGTACATCTTTCCATCTGCATCATCTTCGATTTCTTTCATCAGTGTTTTATAGTTTTCAGAGCATAGGTCTTTTGTCTCCTTAGGTATGTTTATTCTTAGGTATTTTATTCTTTTTGATGTGGTGGTAAATGAGATTGTTTCTTGAATTTCTCTTTCTGATCTTCTGTTGTTAGTGAACAGAAATGCAACAGATTTCTGTGTATTGATTTTGTATCCTGCAACTTTACCAAATACACTTATGGGCTCTAGCAGTTTTCTGGCATCATCTTTAGGATCTTCTATGTATAGTATCATGTCCTCTGCAACCAGTGACAGTTTTACTTCTTTTCCAATTTGGATTCTTTTATTTCTTTTTCTTTTCTGATTGCCATGGCTAGGACTTCCAAAACCATGTTGAATAATAGTGGTGAGAATGGACATCCACATTTTATTCCTGATCTTAGAGGAAATGTTTTCAGCCTTTCACCATTGAGTATGATGTTTGCTGTAGGTTTGTCATATATGGCCTTTATTATGTTGAGGTAGGTTCCCTCTATGTCTACTTTCTAGAGAGTTTTTATCATAAATGGTTGTTGAATTTTGAGGGTGTTCCATGTTGAATGCATATATATTTACAATTGTTAAATCTTCATCTTGGATTGATCCTTTGTTTATTATGTAGTATCCTTCTTTGTCTCTTATAACAGTCTTTATTTTAAAGACTATTTTTTTCTGATATGAGTATTGCTACTCCAGCTTTGTTTTGATTTCCATTTCATGGATTACCTTTTTCCATCCCCTCACTTTCAGTCTGTATATGTCCCTAGATATGAAGTGGGTCTCTTGTGGACAGTATATATACAAGTCTTGTATCCATTATGCCAGTCTATTTCTTTTTTTTTGGAGCATTTAATCCATTTATTGTACATTTAAGGTAATTTTTGATATATATGTTCCTATTGTCATTTTCTTAATTGAAAGAATGAAATAATGCCATCTACAGCCACCTGGATGGGCCTGGATTATCATACTCAGTGAAGTATGATAGACAGAAAAAGACAAATGCCATATGCTATTGCTTATATGCAAGAAAAAGAATGATACAAATGAACTTATTTAGAAAATAGAAACAGACTTACAGACTTAGAGAACTAAGAAGGGTAAGGGAGAGAGATAGATTGGGAGTTTGGGATTGACATGTACACACAGCTATCTTTAAAACAGATAACGAAAAAAGACCTACTGCATAGCACAGGGATCACTGCTCATTTAGGTTATATTCTGTAATAACCTAAATGGGAAAAGAATTTGAAACAGAATAGATACATGTGTACATTTAACTGAATCACTTTGCTGTACACCTGAAACTAACACAAAATTATTAATCAACTATGCTCCAATATAAAACAAAAATTAAGAAAAGAAGAAATAGAAATACTTCATTATCTATGTTTAAAATGTGTGGACAATCATGATGTATCAAAATGTCAATATCATATGTTAAAGAATAACATTAATGCTTTAATGTCATCAAATATTATATCTAGTCAGCAATCAAATCCCTCTGTCTCTATATTTATTTTACAGTTTAGTTGTTGAATTCAGAAAAGAAAATCTATATATTTTTAGAGTATCATAACTTGAGTCTTATTAATAGTCATTTCTCCTCTCTCTCTCTCTCTCTTTTTGCTTTACAATTTGCCCATTAAATAACATATAATAACATTCCTCCTTTCTGGATTTCCTTGTTCACTGTTTTATTTAAAATGTTTATATTTGCTCTCTGTTTACTGGAAGTTACATCTTGATAATTTATTGGATTAATATGAGGTTTATTCGTGTACTTTCAAGAGAAGATATGCAATGTCTAATTTTCTATGTTTTTATGATACAAATCACCATTGTTTACTATTGCTTAGAACTGTTAATTCATTAGGGATTGTAAAGTGAAAATATTCTAATATCATTCTCTTTTCACTTATTAGCTAGAATGTCTCTATAGGGAAAACATCTCTTCATCAACTCTTTTGTTACCTTGAAGTAAGTTTCTAACAATAAAGAAAGATAAATGCCTGATTTCCTATCACCCCCACCTTTATTTATTAGTATTCAGAATATCTGGTAATATCACTAGAATTGCCTCAAAGTGACCAAAGTTTATTTTCTTTGTTTCTGAATAATTGCACACACTGAGACTTAGTGTGCTATGGTCCACTCTAGTTACTATAGTTATTGAAAATTATTCTATTTTTGTCAGTGTGCAGCTCTTCTTTCCATTTCCTTTACATATGATTGCAGTAGTTTTTGCCTTATTGTATGATTATACTCCAGACTCATCTTCTAAGTATTTTGTCCCAGCACAGATGTAAGTTATTTCTACCAGGACTCCTGACTTTAATAGAAAATATTATTTGGACACCATAATTGAGACAGTAGAAGTTATCATTGCTACTTGGTTAATAAGCCTTTTTCGTAGAGTAAATAGTCATCCTTATTGAAGAAAAAATACATTATGAGTTCATTCTGATATTTCCTACTCAAATTTATGATCATGGAGGTTTTACTTAACAATTTTTAGGCTGATATTTTTATTTTAAAATAAAACATACAGAAAAGGACAGAAAACAAATGTATAGGTTAATGAGAAAACACCTTTTTGTATATAGATGTAGGTTTTTATTAAAGTAAGAACAAACTATGTGGGAGAATAAATTTTCATGAGAAGACAATAAATTCAGTTAAGCTGGAGTTGCAATTCATGTTGAAATATTAATGTTGAGACCTATCTTAGGCTGCAGAATTCTATAGTCATCAGAGTGAAGGTGGTTATAAACATAGACATAAATAGGATTGAAAATATGCCTAAAGTTTATAAAGTTAGAGGGGAAAAGATTAAAATTGGGTTTCTATGAATTTGGGTTATGGTAAGAGTAGAAAAAAGGAAGTAGAACCAACCATAAAGATCAAAGCTGACAAAAGGGAAGCTAGATCAAAAGTTTAAAGTGGAAAGAAAATAGAAAAAAAAATATGTTCCTGTATAAAAAATAGATTCACATGTCATAACTATAACAAAAAAAGAAGAGAAAAGAGAAAAGAAGAGAAGAGAAGAGAAAAAGAGAAGGGAAGGGAAGGAAAGGGAAGGGAAGAGAAGAGAAGAGATGAGGAGAGAAAAGAAGAGATGAGGTGACCAGGAAATGGCCATGAGGTAATCATCCATGACATTATTCAGGAGAGTTGGATTAGATTGTTGGGTCAGGAATCATATTTCTATGGTTGGGAAAATAAATGTGGGGAAGAAGAAATAAACAGCTAAAATGATAAAGAAACTTTAAAATTGAAATCAAATTTCAGCTATCCAATTCTGCCCACTTTTTCAATCAGGCTAGTTTTGAAATGATGTTCTCAGAGACTCTCACTAGTCATAAGAGAAGCCAGGCTGATTCAAATTTTATAAAATATTATATACTAGACTTCCTGTGAATATGCTACTTAAATAAGTTGTTCTCTCTTTTTAAAGCCAAAAATGTGAAAGCCATTGCTTTCATATCATATTTTATTGAATTATTTTTATACTTCTTTTAAAGAAGACTGAGAAATACATGGCTTTAAGAAAGATATGTAAACACTTTAACAAAACAACATATTGTTATCTTGTAATCATTTGTAATGAAAAATTTTATTTTCTTCTCATGGTCTTTGTGTATTATTAAATTATGTGGTGTAATGTAAATCATCTGAAGTTTTCTAAATTTTAGAAATCAAAAATATAGAAAATTATGACATATTTTCAATAGATAATAAAATTATAAATATCAATTTCTTTTAAAAAATAAAGCCATCTTAACTTTTCTCACTTATTAGAAGACAATTTTCTTGCAGGTTCCCAAGTACTAAATTAGAATATTATTGGAATGTTCTCCTATGTAGAAATGATATTTACCAAATTTACCTGTTTTTCCATCAGTGGAAACAGCTGGTAAAATTCTCTATTATTAAACACTATCTTTCACATATGTTTTCTCTTAATCTAAAACAAAAAAATATATGGATCTATTTTGAAAAAAAGTAAAATAAATTGATAAAAATGAGAATTTTGTGATTTAGTTGACACAAATTAATTATAATAAAATATTACTTTATTAATAGTCTTTAGATAAGTACAATGACACTATAGCCTCCTTTAAATACACCAATTATTTGAAAATTAAAACTTTTTGAAAATCCTCCATTAATAAATTGCTTCAATTTTCAATCAATATGAACTTTACCTTCTAACTATTATTTGAAAATTTAGGCCATAAGTTTGCAGATTATTCTCATAGGAATTATTCCTTTTTTTCTGTGCTAAATATAGTAATTCTCTAAACTTTATTTCCTTCAGGTGGTTGCTAACTTTGCAGTATTTTTTAAAATAGTATTTTGTTAAACAAATATAATACCAATGTGTCCACTCCCTTCCCTCAACAGATGGTTAACAGCAGATGGTGCAGGTGATTGCTCATATATTTTCTCAGAACAGAATAAGAAGAAAAATTCAGGTGTGTTTATTTACCCAAATTTAACCAATTAAATAGGTTCAAGAGTCTCTGAATTTAACACCACTTATATGACCCTAAGAAAGATATTTATTGTACTTATAGTCTTCTCTTGATTGATTTACCCAGTTTTCTTGTTACTTTCATTCTTAGAGATCCATGGCTTCTCCTTGGTAATTTTAAATATTTCAACTTCTAAAAGTTGACCAATAATGTATTGACAGAGTTAAAAAACAACAACAACAACAACAAAAAAAAAACACATGAACAAAACAAAAGCAGTACATTGGAGTTTACGATAAAACTTCCATTTTCTCCTAGTCCTTGTTGCATATATCACAAGAAAAACTGTGTCCTATATGAGTATAAACATACTCATAAATACATATATACATGCATGTATACATATATGTGTGTATTCATATTCATGTATTCATATCCTTGCCAAAATCTTTTTTGCTTTTTTGGTTTATTAATTGTTTTATTTCATTCTACACATGATTTTAATGTTTACTGCTTTTTATAATCAACAATCGTTCATGAGAATTGTGTAGTTATTTTGTGTGCTCTCTCTGTTCTATAGGAATGTTGCAATGGAGAATACAGGCATACTTAGTTTAATTGCACTTCCTTTTATTGTGCTTCATAGATATTGCAGTTTTTACAAATTTAAAGTTTGTAGCAACCTTGTGTGGAGCAAATCTGTAGTCGCCATTTTTTCCAACAACATTTGCTCACTTCATGCCTCTGTGCTATATTTTGGTAATTTTTGCAATATTTCAAATACTTATATTACTAATATATTTGCTTTGCTGATCTGTGGTCCATGATCTTTGATGTTACAATTGTAATTATTTGGGGGTGCCACGAAACATGCCCATATAAAAAAGGGAACTTAATTGATAAATGTGTGTGTTCTGACGGTTCCACTGACCAGCTGTTTCCCTGTCTTTCTCTCCTCAGGCTATTCTATTCACAAAGACATGATATTAATGATTAATATTAGTCTAGAAATGATTAAGTTTAGTGAGAATGACATGTTGAAAGCTGAGATAGTCCAAAAGCTAGACCTCTTGTACCAAACAATTAGTCAAGTCATGAATGCAAAGGAAAAGTTCTTAAAGGATATTAAATGTGCTACTCTAGTGAACCCTAGAATGATAAGACAAAGTAGCCTTATTGCTGATAGGGAGGAAGTTTTAGTGATTCAGATAAAAGATCAAACCTGTTACAACATTTCCTTAACTCAAAGCCTAATCCGGAGCAAGGCCCTAACTCCCTACAATTCTATGAAACCTGAGAGAGGTGAGGAAACTATAGAAGAAAAGTTTGAAGCTAGCAGAGGTTGATTCATGAGGTTAAAGGAAATAAGCCATCCCCATAACATAAAAGTGTAAGGTGAAGCAGCAAGTGCTGATGTAGATCAAGTGCTGATGAAAATCATTCTATGCAGCTAGTTTTTTACGGTTCTTTAGATGAAAACTCTCTGTGACTCTGAGAAATTCTTAACATATCTAAGCCTTAATTTTCTTTGTACAGTTAAAGAATAAATAGCACCCACAATATAAGGTTTGTTTAGGTATTTGTAATTTGCTTAGAACAGCGCCTGCATAGACGAAGTGTCATACAAATGACTGTTTATAAAACTTGGACTATCAAAGCACCTCTTTTTTTCCAGCTTTGTTACTTCAAGTCTGAATCCTTGTTTGGGATGGTGTGAGGGTACATTCAGAGCCTCATTTCCATTTCCATGCATTCCATTTCCCTCTCTTTTTCCAGTAGATAGCTATATTTTTATGATGTTCTTAGATCCTGGTGAAAGAGAAATATGGTAATAGAAATATCTTACCTGCCTTGATTTGGCATAGCAGGTTCATGGATTGGCAACTGCTAATTTTGCTCTCATTGTGACTATATAATTGTAACTCTTTTGATGTTTCTTCACTGACTTCTTAAGACAATGTCCTTGAAGTTGTGAAAATGAAATCTCATTGATGATTAGAGTGTATATTGGTAAAATTATTTTGGAGAGATTTTAATTATACAAGAAAGTTAAAATGCACGTACTCCGTGACCTTTAAATTTCATTTCTAAATGTCTCTCCTACAGAAAATCTCATATATGTGTACAAGGACACTAATATGAGAATGTTTATTGAAAATTTCCCTGTAATAATGAACAAGAAGAAACTACCTAACCAGGCCTTAACTGATATTTAAACTAGTTATTCACACATATTACTTGAACTCTCAATATAACTGGTCAAAATTTCTCCACTAATTTTTACACTCCTTCTTTCTATACTATTTCATTTGAAAGCATTAACTCATTTAAGTTATAATGTCTTTCCTATATCTGCCTTCTTACCCAGTTTACGACTATAATTTTTAAGTATGCATGGATTTCCGATTTACCAGCTTTGAAGACCACAATACTTAATAATGCTTATCTAAGGTGACTATTAATACAGAAAGTTCTGGATTAGTACAGCCAATGAAAATTTAAACCATTTTATCCCTCTCCATATATTCACTATAATAAAGTCACTCAATTTATTTTTAATGCTTTTAACGTGATCAGTGAGGTCCAACATGATTTGGCTATAGCCCGGATTCTTCATTTTTATAGAATTTACCTCCCATATTATTCTTCTGTGGTTTTCTAAATGGATTAGTGGCTTTTCATGTCATAGCCTAAAAATACCTTTACATGCCAAAGTTAACACCCTCATATTTTTCCTTTCCTGTCTCCCTCTGTCTCTCATACACACACATACACATACACATCACATACACATACACCCATTCATATACCACATATATGCACACAACATTAACATTGTCTGTACTGATACAATTTCAATGTCAGTGTTTAAACATTACTTCCCTGGGGAAGTCTCCTTTGATCACATATATGGCCATAAGCTCTAACTGCAAACTGCAATCTGTTTTCATAGTTATCATTATAACAACAATTGGATAATTATGTTTCAATTACTTTTGTTTTATATCCATCTCTCCCACTATACTGTGCATTTATTATTAAATAAATGGATGAATGCATGCATGGATGAATGCATGCATGAATGAATGGACAGAAACAAACCAAACTAAACTAGGATTTCCAATAAATGTCAATAAGCCACAGGTTTCTTATCTGAAAAAAAAAACTAGAGACATACTCTATTTTACAGAAGAGTGAGGATAAAAAAAGTATATATATATATATATATATATAGTGTAGTAAGCTTTTAAATATATGCATAGTAAATTAG
>NW_020175414.1:1724610-1773014 GCF_003031525.2 Neophocaena asiaeorientalis asiaeorientalis | reverse complement strand
TATATATATATAGTGTAGTAAGCTATAAAATATATGCATAGTAAATTAGTAAGTTACTGACTCACTATCAGGCAGTAATTCTTTTCTCTTTTTAGAAGCTCTTTCAACATCATAAATTGTAAATTTACAGTAAAAGGCTACATGAGAGATTAGATAATCTGAAAACACTTACTTAAAATATTTTAAAATGCTTCATGAAGTCCCATTAAATGACTAGATAATTTGGAAAGAAACAAGAAAAATTTTCCAGGAGATAAAATCAAGGGAAAAAAAGAACACTGAATAATTCTTTACTTTTTTTTTTTACTTTTATTTTTATTTAACATCTTTATTGGAGTATAATTGTTTTACCTTGCTGTTTTAGTTTCTGCTGTATAACAAAGTGAATCAGCTACATGTATACATATATCCCATTATCCCCTTGCATCTGCGTCTCCCTGGCACCCTCCCTAACCAACCCAACTAGGTGGACACAAAGCGCTGAGCTGGTCTCCCTGTGCTATGCAGCTGCTTCCCACTAGCTATCTATTTTACATTTGGTAGTGTATATATGTCCTTGCCACTCTCCTAATTTGTCCCAGCTTACCATTCCCCATGCCTGTGACCTCAAGCACATTCTATATATCTGTGTCTTTATTCCTGTCCTGCCCCTAGGTTTTTCAGATATGGTACTTCTATTTTTAGTTTTTTAAAGAACCTCCATACAGCTCTCCACAGTGGCCGTATCAATTTACATTCCCACCAAGAGTGCAAGAGGCTTCCCTTTTCTCCCCACCCTCTCCAGCATTTACGGTTTGTAGATTTTTTGATGATGGCCATTCTGACTTGTGTGAGATGATACCTCATTGTAGATTTGATTTTCATTTTTCTAAAGATTAATGATGTTGAGAATCCTTTCATGTGTTTGATATCTTCTTTGGAGAAATGTCTGTTTAGATCATCTGCCCATTTTTGGATTGGGTTGTCTGTTTTTTTTTATATTAAGCTGCATGAGCTGCTTGTATATTTTGGAGATTAATCCTTTGTCAGTTTCTTCATTTGCAAATATTTTCACCCATTTTGAGGGCTGTCTTTTTGTCTTGTTTATGGTTTCCTTTGCTGTGCAAAAGCTTTTAAGTTTCATTAAGTCACATTAGTTTATTTTTGTTTTTATTTCCATTTCTCCAGGAGGTGGGTCAAAAAATATCTTGCTGTGATTTCTGTCAGAGTGTACTACCTATGTTTTCATATAAGAGTTTTATAGTGTATGGCCTTACATTTAGGTCTTTACTCCATTTTGAATTTATTTTTATGTATGGTGTTAGGGAGTATTCTAATTTCATTCTTTTACATGTAGATATTCAGTTTTCCCAGCACCACTAATTGAACAGGCAGTCTTTTCTCCATTGTATATTCTTGTCTCTTTTATCAAAGATAAGGTGACCATATGTGCGTGGTTTACCTCTGGGCTTTCTATCCTGTTCCATTGATTTATATTGCTGTGATTGTACCAGTACCATGCTGTCTTGATTACTGAAGCTTTGTAGTATAGTCTGAAGCTCCATTTTCCGTTCTCAAGATTGCTTTGGCTATTCGGGATCTTTTGTGTTTCCATAAAAGTTGTGAAATGTTTTGTTCTAGTTCTGTTAAAAATGCCATTGGCAGCTTGATAGGGATTGCTCTGAATCTGTAGATTGCTTTGTGTAGAATGATCATTCTCACAATGTTGATTCTTCCAATTCAAGAACATGGTATATCTCTCCATACGTTTGTATCATCTTTAATTTCTTTCATCAGTGTCAATAATTTTCTGCATACAGGTTTTTTTCTCCTTAGGTAGGTTTATTCCTAGGCATTTATTCTTTATGTTGCAGTGGTAGATGGGAGTGTTTCCTTAATTTCTCTTTCATATTTTTCAGCAATATTGTGTAGGAATGCAAGAGATTTCTCTGCATTGATTTTGTATCCTGCTCCTCAATGAAATTCATTGATTAGCTCTCATAATTTTCTAGTAGCATCTTTACGATTCTCTATGTATATTATCATGTTATCTACAAAGAGTGACACTTTTACTTCTTCTTTTCTGAGTTGGATATCTTTGATTTCTTTTTCTTCTCTGATTTCTGTGGCTAAAGCTTCCAAAACCATGTTGAATAATAGTGGTGAGAGTGGGCAACCTTGTCTTGTTCTTGATCTTAGTGGAAATGATTTCAGTTTTGCACCATTGAGAACAATGTTGGCTGTGGGCTTGTCACATATGGCCTTTATTATGTTGAGGTAGGTTCCCTCTATGACTAATTTCTGAGGGGTTTTATCATAAATGTGTGTTGAATTTTGTCAAAGGCTATTTCTGCATCTATTGAGATTATCATATGGTTTTTCCCCTTCAATTGGTTATTTTGGTTTATCACATTGATTGATTTGTGTATATTGAATAATCCTCACATTGCTGGGATAAACTCAACTTGATCATGGTGTACAATCCGTTTCAAGTGCTGTTGAATTCTGTTTGCTAGTATTTTGTTGAGGATTTTACATCTATGTTCAGCAGTGATATCAACTTGTAGTTTTCTTTCTGTGTAACAGCTTTGTCTGGTTTTGATATCAGGGTGATGGCCTCGTAGAAGGAGTTTGGGACTGCTCCTCCCTCTCCTATATTTTGGAGGAGTTGGAGAACATTAGGTGTTAGCTCTTCTCTAAACGTTTGATAGATTTTGCCTGTGAAGCCATCTGGTCCTGGGCTTTTGTTTGTTGAAAAATGTTTAATCACAGTTTCAATTTCAGTGCTTCTGATTGATCTATTTATGTTTTCTGTTTCCTCCTTGTTCTGTCTCAGAAGGTTGTGTTTTTCTAAGAATTTATCCATTTCTTCCAGCTTGTTCATTTTATTGCCATAAAGTTGATTGTAGTAATCTCATGATCCTTTGTTTTTCTGTTGTGTCAGTTGTTACTCCTTTTTCATTTCCAATTCTATTGATTTGACTCTCCTCCCTTTATTTCTTGGTGAGTCTGGCTAATGGGTTATCAGTTTTCTTTATCTTCTAAAAGAACCAGCTTTTAGTTTTATTGATCTTTGCTATTGTTTCCTTCATTTCTTTTTCATTTATTTCTAATCTGATCTTTATGATTTCTTTCCTTCTGCTAATTTTGGGGGTTTTTTGTACTTCTTTCTGTAATTGCTTTAGGTGTAAGGTTAGGTTGTTTCTTTGAGATGCTTCTTCTTTCTTGAGGTAGGATTGTATAAACTTCCCTCTTAGAATTGTTTTCGTACATCCCATAGGTTTTGGGTTGTTGTGGTTTAATTGTCATTAGTTTCTAGGTATTTTTGATTTCCTCCTTGATTTCTTCAGTGATTTCTCGGTTATTTACTATCATACTGTTTAGTCCCCATGTGTTTGCATTTTTTACAGTTTTATTCGTGTTATTGATATGTAGTCTCATAGCATTGTGGTCAGAAAAGATACTTGATACAATTTCAAATTTCTTAAATTTACCAAGGCTTGATTTGTGACCCAAGATATAATCTATCCTGGAGAGTGTTCCATGAGCACTTGAGAAGAAAGTGAATTCTGTTGTTTTTGGATGGAATATCCAATAAATATCAGTTACATCCATCTTGTTTAGTGTGTCATTTAAAGCTCGTGTTTCCTTATTTATTTTCATTTTGGATCATCTGTCCATTGGTGAAAGTGGTGTGTTAAAGTCCCCTTCTATTATTGTGTTACTGTGGATTTCCCCTTTTCTGGTTGTTAACATTTGCCTTATGTATTGTGGTGTTTCTATGTTGGGTGCATAAATATGTACAATTTGTATATCTTTTTCTTGGATTGATCCCTTGATCATTATGCAGTGTCCTTGTTTGTGTCCTGCAATAATTTATTTTAAAGTCTATATTGTCTGATATGAGCATTGCTCTAAAAGCTTTCTTTTGATTTCCATTTGCATGGAATAGCTTTTTCCACCTCCTCACTTTCAGTCTGTATGTGTCCCTGTGTCTGAAGTGGGTCTATTGTAGACAGCATATATACAGGTCTTGTTTTTGTATCCATTCAGCCATTCTATGTCTTTTGGTTGAATCATTTAATCCATTTACATTTAAGGTAATTATCGATATGTATGTTCGTATTACCATTTTCTTAATTGTTCTGGGTTTGTTGTTGTATGTCTTTTCCTTCTCTTGTGTTTCTTGCCTAGAGAAGTTCCTTTAGCTTTTGTTGTAAAGCTGGTTTGGTGGTGCAGAATTCTCTTAGCTTCTGCTTGTCTGTAAAGGTTTTAATTTCTTCGTCAAATCTGAATGAGATCCTTGCTGGGTAGAGTAATCTTGGTTGTAGGTTTTCCCCTTTCATCACTTTAAATATGTCCTTCCACTCCCTTCTGACTTGCAGAGTTTCTGCTGAAAGATCAGCTGTTAACCTTATGGGAATTCCCTTGTATGTTATTGTTGTTTTTCCCTTGCTGCTTTTAATATTTTTTCTTTGTATTTAATTTTTGATAGTTTGATTAATATGTGTCTTGGCAGGTTTCTCCTTGGATCTACCCTGTTGGATTTATCCTGTATGGGACTCTTTGTGTTTCGTGGACTTAACTATTTGCCATATTAGGAAAGTTTTCAACTGTAATCTCCTCAAATATTTTCTCAATCCCTTTAGTTTTTGCTTCTTCTTCTGAGAACCCTATAATTCGAATATTGGTGTCTTTAATATTGTTCCTGAGGTCTCTGAGAATGTCTTCAATTCTTTTCATTTTTTTTTTTCTTCTTTATTCTGCTCTGCTCTGTGATAGATGTTTCCACTATTTTATCTTCCAGGTCACTTATCTGTTTTCTGCCTCAGTTATTCAGCTCTTGTTTCCTTCTAGAGAATTTTAAATTTCATTTATTGTGTTGTCTATCATCATTTGTTTGCTCTTTAGTTCTTCTAGGTTCTTTTGAAAGTTTCTTGTATTTTCTCCATTCTATTTCCAAGATTTTGGATCATCTTTACTAGCATTACTCTGAATTCTTTTTCAGATAGACTGCCTATTTTCACTTCATTCATTATTTTTTTTTTTTTTACTCTTTTCCTTCATCTGCTGCATACTTCTCTGTCTTCCCATTTTGTTTAACTTACTGCTTTTGGTGTCTCTTTTTCACAGGCTGCAGGTTCATAGTTCCCGTTGTCTTTGGTGTCTGCCCCCAGTGGGTAAGGTTGTTGGATCAGTGGGTTGTGTAGGTTTCCTTGTGGAGGGGTCTTGTGCCTGTGCTCTGATGGATGAAGCTGGAACTTTTCCTTCTGGTGTGCAGGACCTTGTCTGGTAGTGGGTTTGGGGTGTCTGTGAATTTATTACGATTTTAGGAGCCTCTCTGCTAATGGATGGTGTTGTGTTCCTGTCTTGCTAGTTGCTTGGCATGGGGTGCCTAGCACTGTAGCTTCCTGGTCATGGAGTAGAGCTGGGTTTTACCGTTGAGACGGAGTTCTCTGGGAGAACTTTTGCCATTTGATATTCTGTGGGACTGGGAATTTTCTGATCTGCAAATATCCTGATCTTGGCTCTCCAACCTCAGAGGCTCAGGTCAGACACCTGGTTGGAGTACCAAGACCCTGTCAGCCACATGGCTCAGAAGAAAAGAGTAAAAATAAAGGAAATAAATAAAATAAAATAGTATAAAATAAAAAAATATTAAAAATAGGAAAATTAAAAAGCAATTTAAAAAATGGACAGACAGAATCCTAAGATAAATGTTAAAAGCAAAACTATACAGACAAAATCACAAAAAGAAGCATACACATACATACTCACAAAAATAGAAAAATAAAAAAAAAACATATATGTTTTATATATACATATATATATACATATATACATATAAAGGAAGACAGCAACCAAATCAATAAACAAATTTACCAATGTTAATAAGCTGTAAATACTAAACCAAGATATACCTAAACCCAGAAACAAATTAGATGTAGAAAGCAAACCCCAAGTCTACAGTTGCTCCCAATGTCCACCACCTGATATTTGGGATGAATCATTGTTTATTCATATATTCCACAGATGCAGGTACATCAAGTTGATTGTTGATATTTAACCTGCTGATCCTGAGGCCGCTGGGAAAAATTTGCCTTCTTTGTTTTTTTGTTTGCACAGCTCCCGGGGTTTAGCTTTTGATTTGTTCCCACCTCTGTGTGTAGGTCACCTGAGAACATCAGTTCCCTGCCCAGAGAGGATGGGGTTAAAGTAGCAGCTGATTAGGGAGCTCTGCCTCACTCAGGCTGGAGAAAGGGTTGGGTATGGAATGTGACATGAATCTGAATCAGCAGAGGCCGGCATGATGTTGCAACAGCTTGAGGTGTGACATTTGTTTTCCTGGGGAAGTTGTCCCTGGATCACGGGACCCTGGCAGTGGTGGGCTGCACAGGCTCCCGGGAGATGTGTGGATAGTGATCTGTGCTTGCATACAGGCTTCTTGGTAGCTGCAGCAGCTGTCTTAGATTTTCCTGCTGGTCTGGTGTCCACACTGATAACCATGGCTCGTACCTGTCTCTGGAGCTTATTTAGGCAGTGCTCTGAATCCCCTCCCCTCTTGCATCCTGAAACAATGGTCTCTTGCCTCTTAGGCAGTTCCTGACTTTTTCCTGGACTCCATTTCAGCTAGCTGTGGTGCACTCACCCCCTTCAGGCTGTGTTCATGCAGACAACCCAGCCCTCTCCCTGGGATCTTGAAGCTTAAGTTTTGATGCCTCACTGAGGGCAGGAATTGAAACTTTGAACATGAGAAGTAGATTAGAATTTAGATATATATCTATCTTTAGCATTCATGAAAGTATTTTGTTGAGCAAGGAGTTGGCTAGAAAAATAAAGGCATTAGTACAGAGACAATAAGAAACTATTGTATAAAAAGATCATCCCTGAGGGATGACAAGAAACACTTTTTCTCAGAGTGTGGGCCAAAATAATGAGCTTACAATCCAAAATTATAAAGCACATGAGGGAAACCTACTGTGGTTTATAGTTAGCACATATATCAAATATATAAACAGATTGCATATAAAAATCTCTTTAATAATACTAACAAAATAGACAAAATTTTGAGAAATTTATAAATTAAATAAAAGCAAGAGACACATAAACACTAGTAAGATATAAAATGCTTGTTTGTAATTCTTGGAATACAGGATTATTAAATACTAGTTAACACGTCTTAATCCCCAGAACCTGTCAAGATTCTGTTATATTACATTTTTAGGGTAAATAAAGGTTACAAATGGATAAAAAGATCATCCCTGAGGGATGACAAGAAACACTTTTTCTCAGAGTGTGGGCCAAAATAATGAGCTTACAATCCAAAATTATAAAGCACATGAGGGAAACCTACTGTGGTTTATAGTTAGCACATATATCAAATATATAAACAGATTGCATATAAAAATCTCTTTAATAATACTAACAAAATAGACAAAATTTTGAGAAATTTATAAATTAAATAAAAGCAAGAGACACATAAACACTAGTAAGATATAAAATGCTTGTTTGTAATTCTTGGAATACAGGATTATTAAATACTAGTTAACACGTCTTAATCCCCAGAACCTGTCAAGATTCTGTTATATTACATTTTTAGGGTAAATAAAGGTTACAAATGGAATTAAGGAATTAAACTGTTACAGGAACTAATACAGTTGCATTTTGCCTTCACCTTCAAAGTAACACAATAGAGTTTTGCATGTTGTGAGGTACCTCAGTAGTCTCACACACATTTGCATGCAAGATCTTAGCCACATGTAACTCCTCCAGAAGCTCATGTATGATGTCACACTGATGATATCTTCCTCTGAGGGCAATTTTTTGAACACTAATTTAGAATACACAAATATTCACAAAAGAGGCTCTAGAAGGGGATGGACCATTTTCTGACACATGGTACAACCCCAACACCTCAGTTAAATTCCTAACAAGGCTGTTCCATCCCTGGCATCATCAATTAACAGCCATTAACTCTCCCAGCACCCATGACTTTAACACAAATCCAACATCTTTTAGTCCTTTTTGAGTTCTAGAAGCAACATACTCTTCATTGAAATTTGCTGTTACTTGCAAATCAGCACAACTTACATGGGACCTTCTCTAGCAAAGGGTTCTAAGTTGAAATACAAGAAGTGTTTCCATTAATCCCACCCAGAGGCTTTAGCAACCTCTTCTCATGCCTGTTGGAGTCTTAGGACCACTAATGATGTCCATAATTACCCATGTGCTTCTGATGAATAAACCACCCTTCTTGGGCCCATTTTATGTTAATTAAAGGGACAATTGTGGGGCACATATTCAGCTCTCCTGCAAAGAGGGTTTAATAGTCTCTGAGCCCCTGACCCTCTATACCTAGTTCTCTATTATAACTGGGGTCACAAGAACCAATGCCCCACACATTAGGCATGGCATCCAAAGCCTGTCTGCTATGGGATGGAGAAAACCTGAGAACTCTGGGATACTCAATATGCAGGAGGGCTGGCCTCTCTCTCTTCTGTCCTTTGCCAGTCCCAGTAGAAGGTCACTCTTGGTATTGTGATCTGAATGTGTCTCCCCCCAAATTCATATGTTGAAATCCTAATGCACAATATAATGGTATTAGAAGGTGGGGTCGTTGAGAGATGTTAAAGTCATTGGTGTGGAGCTCTCATAAAGAAGATTAGTGCCATTATAAAAAAAGACCCCACAGATCTCCCAATCACCCCATGCCATGTGAGGACACAGCTAGAGGTCTGCAGTCTATAATCCAGGAGAAGGGCTTCACTGGAACCTGATCATGCTGGCACCTAATCTTGGAAGTCCAGCCTCCAGAACTATGAGACATAAATATTTATTTATAAGTCACCCAGTCTGTGGTATTTTGTTATGGCAGCCAGAATGGACTAAGACAGTTGGTTACCTGTGGAACTGTTTGGTATCAACTAAGTGAGTCAGAGGGAGTTTACACACTTTATAGATGATATCACCATCATTAAACATCAGGAAACTCATTGGGGAGTTGCTGCATTTTTCATCCCTTAACCAGGACATCCCTAGTAAAGGTCAGAACCAGGATTAGCACAATTAGTCAAACATCAAGCAGGCATCTTGGCAAAGCATGTCCTGACCAAAAATAAGCAATATATGCACATTTACACAATTTTTTTTGGCCATCTCTTGTCCAATGGCAGCAACTAAGATTTTTTTAGTTTAGGGAGAGCCATTGTCTCTCTTCACAGATACTCAAAATGTAAGTCAAGGTAGTACATGTCTCTATACCTAATTCAATGATACCAGGCCTCCCCAGGACATTCTTTATACCCTTTGTAGTAGTTCTGACATCATTGATAATGACCAAGGCACTAATTTTACTTCAAAGAATACCCAGTCCTGGACTCTTTTTTTTTTTTTTAATTTTTTATTATTATTATTTTTTAACATCTTTATCGGGGTATAATTGCTTTACAATGGTGTGTTAGTTTCTGCTTTATAACAAAGAATCAGTTTTACATATACATATGTTCCCATATCTCTTCCCTCTTGCGTCTCCCTCCTTCCCACCCTCCCTATCCCACCCTTGCAGGTGGTCACAAAGCACCAGGCCGATATTCCTGTGCCATGCAGCTGCTTCCCACTAGCTATCTACCTTACACTTGTTAGTGTGTATATGTCCATGACTCTCTCTCACCCTGTCAAATCTCACCCTTTCCCCTCTCCATATCCTCAAGTCCGTTCTCTAATGGGTCTGTGTCTTTATTCCTGTCTTACCCCTAGGTTCCTCATGACATTTTTTTCTCTTCTTAAATTCCATATATATGTGTCTTGTTCCTGATCTTAGTGGAAATGCTTTCAGTTTTTCACCATTGAGGATGATGTTGGATGAGGGCTTGTCATATATGACCTTTATTATGTTGAGGAAAGTGCCCTCCATATCTACTTTCTGCAGGGTTTTTATCATAAATGGGTGTAGAATTTTGTCAAAAGCTTTGTCTGCATCTATTGAGATTATCATATGGTTTTTCTCCTTCAATTTTTTAATATGGTTTATCACATTTTGTTGGGTGCATAAATATTTACAATTGTTATATCTTCTTCTTGGATCGATCCCTTGATCATTATCTAGTGTCCTTCTTTGTCTATTCTAATAGTCATTATTTTAAACTCCATTTTGTCTGATGTGAGAATTCTTACTCCAGCTTTCTTTTGGTTTCCATTTGCATAGAATATCTTTTTCCATCCCCTTACTTTCAGTCTGTATGTGTCTCTAGGTCTGAAGTGCGTCTCTTGCAGACAGCATATATATGGATCTTGTTGTTTTTGTCCCTTCAGCCAATCTGTGTCTCTTCATGGGAGCATTTAGTCCATTTACATTAAAGGTATTTATCGATATGTATGTTCCTATTCCCATTTTCTAAATTGTTTTAGGCTCATTATTGTAGGGTTCTTTCTTCTCTTTTGTCTCTTGCCTAGAGAAGTTCCTTTAGCATTTGTTGTAAAGCTGGTTTTTTTATCCCTTCAGCCAATCTGTGTCTCTTCATGGGAGCATTTAGTCCATTTACATTAAAGGTATTTATCGATATGTATGTTCCTATTCCCATTTTCTAAATTGTTTTAGGCTCATTATTGTAGGGTTCTTTCCTTCTCTTGTGTCTCTTGCCTAGAGAAGTTCCTTTAGCATTTGTTGTAAAGCTTGCTTGGTGCTGCTGAACTCTCTAAGCTTTTGCTTGTCTGTAAAGATTTTAATTTCTCCATCAAATCTGAATGAGATCCCTGCTGGGTAAAGTAGTCTTGGTTGCAGATTTTTGTCCTTCATCACTTTCAGTATGTCCTGCCACTCACTTCTGGCTTCCAGATTTTCTGCTGAAAGTTCAGATGTTAACCTTATGGGGATTCCCTTGTGTGTTATTTGTTGTTTTTCCCTTGTTGCTTTTAATATGCTTTCTTTGTATTTAATTTTTGACAGTTTGATTAATATGTGTTTTGGTGTATTTCTGCTTGTATTTATCCTGTATGGGACTCTATGTGCTTCCTGGACTTGATTAACTATTTCCTTTCCCATAATAAGGAAGTTTTCAACTATAGTCTCTTCAAATATTTTCTCAGTCCCTTTCTTTCTCTTCTTCTTCTGGAACCCCTATAATTCGAATGTTGGTACATTTAATGTTGTCCCAGAGGTCTCTGAGACTGCCCTCAGTTCTTTTCATTCTTTTTTCTTTATTCTGCTCTGCAATAGATCTTTCTGCTATTTTATATTCCAGGTCATTTTTCCGCTCTTCTGCCTCAGCTATTCTGCTATTGATCCCATCTAGAGTACTTTTAATTTCATTTATTGTGTTGTGCATCATTGCTTGTTTCATCTTTATTTCTTCTAGGTCCTTGTTAAATGTTTCTTGCATTTTGTCCATTCTATTTCCAAGATTTCGGATCAACCTTACTATCATTATTCTGAATTCTTTTTCAGGTAGACTGCCTATTTCCTCTTCATTTGTTAGGACTGTTGCATTTTTATCTTGCTACTTTATCTGCTGTGTGCTTTTCTGTCTTTTCATTTTGCTTATCTTACTGTGTTTGGGGTCTCCTTTTTGCAGGCTGCAGGTTCGTAGTTCCCACTGTTTTTGATGTCTGTCTCCAGTGGCTAAGGTTGGTTCAGTGGGTTGTGTAGGCTTCCTGGTGGAGGGGACTAGTGCCTGTTTTGTGGTGGATGAGAGTGGATCTTGTCTCTCTGGTGGGCAGGGTCACGTCTGGTGGTGTGTTTTGGGGTGTCTGTGGCTTTATTATGATTTTTCCCAGCCTCTCTGCTAATGGGAGGGGTTGTGTTCCTGTTTTGCTAGTTGTTTGGCATAGGTTGTCCAGCATTGTAGTTTGCTGGTCATTGAGTGATGCCTGGTGCTGGTGTTGAGATGGAGGTCTCTGGGAGATTTTCACCGTTTGATATTATGAGGAGCTGGGAGGTCTCTTGTTGACCAGTGTCCTGAAGTTGGCTCTCCTACCTCAGAGGCAGAGCCCTGACTCCTGGCTGGAGCACCAAGAGCCTTTCATCCACATGGCTCAGAATAAAAGGGAGAAAAAATAGAGAGAATTAGTAGAAGTATGAAGAAAGAAAGAACGAAAGGAGGGAGGGAAGGAAGGAAGGAAGGAAGGAAGAAAGAAAGAAGCAAAGAAGGCAAAAAGGAAAGAAAGGAGGCAGGGAGGGAGGAAGGAAGGAAGGAGGGAAAGAAGGAAAAAGACAGAAAGAAGATACAGTAAAATAAAGTATAATAAAGTTATTGAATTTAAAAATACCTATTTAGAAAAAAAAAAAAAAGAGACGGATAGAACCTTAGGACAAATGTTGGAAGCAAAACTATACAGACAAAATCTTACACAGAAGCATACACATACATCCTCACAAAAAGAGGTAAAGGGGAAAAATAATCATAAATCTTGCTCTCAGAGGCCACCTCCTCAATTTGAGATGATTTATTGTCTTAAGGAGGGAAGGAAGGAAGGAAAGAAAGAAAGAAAGAAGGTAAAGTAAATAAAGTTATTAAAATTAATTATTAAGAAAAAATATTTTAAAAAACACCATGGATGGGTAGAACCCTTGGACAAATGGTGGAAGCAAAACTATACAGACAAGATCTCACACAGACACATACACATGCACATTCACAAAAAGAGGAAAAGGGTAAAATATCATAGATCTTGCTTTTGAAGCTCACCTCCTCAATTTGGGATGACTCGTTGGCCTTGCGCGGCAGAGACCGGCGTGACGTTGCACCAGCCTGAGGCCTGCAGTGCGTTCTCCAGGGGAAGTTGTCCCTGGATCCTGGTAACCTGGCAGTGGCGGGCTGCACAGGCTCCGCGGAAGTCGGGTGTGGATAGAGACCTGTGCTCACGCACAGGCCCCGTGGTGGTGGCAGCAGCAGCTTAAGTGTCTCCTGTAACCCCTTCAGGCTATGTTCAAGCCGCCAACCCCAGTCCTCTCCCTGAGCTCCTTCCGAAACCGAAACCCGAGCCTCACCTCTCCGCCCCGCCCGCCCCGGCGGGTGAGCAGACAAGCCTCTCGGGCTGGGGAGTGCCAGTCGGCACCGATCCTCTGTGCGGTAATCTCCCCGCTTTGCCCTCCGCACCCCTATTGATGTGCACTCCTCCTCAGCTCCGAAGCTCCCCCCTCTGCCTCCCGCAGTCTCCGCCCGCGAAGGGGCTTCCTAGTGTGTGGAAACTTTTCCTCCTTCACAGCTCCCTCCCACTGGTGCACGTGCCGTCCCTATTCTTTTGTCTCTGTTTTTTATTTTTATTTTTGCCCTACGCAGATACGTGGGGAGTTTCTTGCCTTTTGGGAGGTCTGAGGTCTTCTGCCAGCCTTCAGTAGGTGTTCTGTAGGAGTTGTTCCACGTGTAGATGTATTTCTGGTGTATCTATGGGGAGGAAGGTGATCTCCACGTCTTACTCTTCCACCATCTTCAAGGTCTTCCAGTCCTGGACTCTTAAACAAGGTTTTAAATGTAATTGTCCCCTCCCTTACCAGTTTCAGTCTACAAATCTTATAGGGTACAATAATGGCTTACTTAAGTTGAAATTCAATTAAATGAAACATGACACATTCTATTCATTAGACCACCATCAGAAATTAATTGTAAAAATGAATCTGACAATTTTTTGATCTTTGGCTGCTGACAACTTTTATGCCTTACTCTTCCTTCTTCCTATTCTGTTCCATAAACAAGGAAACTGATGAGAAAGTTCAGGTGCTCCCTTCTTTTGTGCCTCCAGGAGTTTAAAGTTTAAATCATGTATAGGAAGCCTCAGCCAGGTCTCACCTCGTACCACCATAAATACCACATGTCAGTCTTCTGTGCCTGCTGTCTCAAACCAGTTTTGGACCAGCTTGGTATGACTGTCTCGCGTTCTGCATAATGTTTATGTGAGTAATAAAAATTTCACACCCTCTTCGTGCATATGTGCATCATTACTCTTCACACTGAAACCTAATTTTGATTGAATATATATATAACACCTTTGTGGGGTGATCATAAAACACAGGACATACAAAGATTTACCAAAAATCAACTGGGTAAAGACAAACCCAAAAGTTAATGAGTAATTGATCTGTTCAGAAATTTTAGGAAAAAAATCTTAAATAGACAACAAGCATAAACCTTGCAGATAACCATGGGTATGCTAATTAATACTATAATGATATATTTTTTATATATCATATTGGAAAAAAAAAAAACTGACCACTAAGTATAACATTAACCTTTGGCTAGGATGGCGATCTAAGGAAAATCTCAAATATTGTTGGTTTTATCATAGCTCAGCACTAATTTTTGATTTAACAGTGTCTAGTTAATTTGAAGAGACATATACTATATGATTAAGACAACTCAAACATCAATTTCGCATAGAATAGTCCTAGTATTTACCTGTTTTCCTGGCATAATAATTCATAGCTTCCCTTTTTATTCTAAAAATAATCCCAGTTTGAGCAACAAGTTATTTAGCTATCCTATTTATAATCTTGTATTTATACTACTACATATACTCTACAGAAATTTATATACCTGTGTGAAAACATAAATCTACAATAATGTTATTGTGGCATTATTTTCCATAAAAAATATAAACATCATCTATTCTCTTTTTCTTAAGAACATAAGCTGTATTTTACTTGGGTGTTATTGTGTCCAACCAAAAAAGAAAAAGAAAAACTTGCCAGTCCTCAAGTGCTCAATCCTCAATTGAGTATCCATATGACATGGAGCTGGTTAATGATATATATGTGGAAAACTTTGGGTGGGAGTTTCAGGAAAGCACTCTGAAAAGGAGATCAACTGATGTATACCTCTATAAACACTTTTTTCATCTTTTTCCTTTCAAAATGATAACAATACCTATAATTGCAGTCTCTGTAATACAGTTAAGAAGAGAAGACCATAAGAATCACACAAACTGCAGCACTGATATCTATGAGCTGCAGATTGAATACTAGCAAGCAACTAATTCCCCATGGGTAAACATTACTTGAAAAAAGTATCCCCTTTGTAGTTAGGTTAATATTGTTTTTTTTTTTTTTCCTAAATATCCAAAGACTGAATATAACAAAGGTGGGGTATAGTTACAGAATGAATCATTATACAATGATTAAAATGAATGAACCAGAGTTACATTAACAACATAGACTTTTTTTTTTTTTTTTTTTTTTTCCTCGGTACGCGGGCCTCTCACTGCTGGGGCCTCTCCCGTTGCGGAGCACAGGCTCCGGACGCACAGGCTCAGCAGCCATGGGTCACGGGCCCAGCCGCTCCGCGGCATGTGGGATCTTCCCGGACCGGGGCACGAACCCATGTCCCCTGCATCGGCAGGCGGACTCCCAACCACTGCGCCACCAGAGAAGCCCAACAACATAGACTTTTGTTTTTTAAGTTGTGGAAGGGTATGTCAAAGTTAATATAAGAATTTTAAATATGCAAAAATTTCTACTGTATGAGTTGATGTACTTATATGTGGAAAATTTATAAAAGTATATTTGACAAAACTTATGACAAGTAATACCATTCTTGTCTGAGGTTGGAGAGAGAAATTAAAGTTTCAGGAGAGGTACACAATGACCTAAATTTTATGGCTCCATGGCTCACATGGTTAGTTATATTATTCACTAGATTTTGGGTCTTCCCTCTAATAATTGATGATAAGTGATAATTGGATATATATAAGAATTATGTGGGAGAGAGAAAAGAGCAAAATCCTTGTTCACTACTGTGTGATTTCTTTTGTATCTAACATCTTGTATGATATAGTTAGAGAGGAAATATTACTGTTACTCAAGGTAGAGTTTTGGTCAAATTGTTATACTTAAATGGAGTTCAATTGAGAACCATATATTTCATGTAGTTATATAAACATGGCAAACTACAAGGCATTTTATAACTGTTAATTTTGAAATTATGCTTATTAAATCTCAACTATTCATATATCTTGCTCTTTCCTGGAACATTTGACCTACCATACATATTTTCCCAGGGCTGCTGTTTAATAAATTATATACTCAATGATCTGTTTACCTATTGATAATTATTCTGTTTCCTTTTTTAAAAGATACTGTACTTGTTAATTATCATGTATTTTTCTCCTTCAATGAAACTCTGACATTCCCTTGTAGATTGATGAAAACTATAAATATAGACCTTGAAAAAAGATTTTATACCTTTTAATTATTTCTTGTTATAGGAACAATCACACATTTTACATTAAATTTATGTTATTAAGTGGAAACTGCAAGGGGTTTATTATTTTACTTCATTATTAGCTAAATTTCCATATCAATATCATGCTGGTAAGTATCATCAGCTATTTCATCAGTTTTATCTAAATTAATACAAACAGTAATACCTCATTAGCAAATAAAATAGTGTATGAACTAAATAATCATTTACTTCAAATGTTTCTAAATGTATCCATTTTACCCTACGGCATCTATTTGCAGCAATGGGAGAATATATTCTGTCTATGCATTTGCGGGATTTTACTCTTTCCTATATTCAATATAAGTGAGTCAATGCCATACATTATAGGTTATTCCCACTCACCTACTTATTAAAGAACATCCTACATGTTGAGGCTTAACATTTTACCCACTTCTCTATTATTTTCTGAGTAATAATTAGTGTTACTGGGGTTCTGTTGTAAGTGATATATTGTTTTTCTCTCACTGCTTTCAAGGATTTTTCTTTAACTTTGATTTTTTACATCTTAACTGTTATGGGACTGGGTTGACTCTTTCAATTTACCCTTCTTGAAATTTGCTATGTTTTCAGTACATGTAAAATAATGTTTTTCTTCTTCAAATTATGGGAAACTTTCAGTCATTGCCATTATGTCCTTGCATAGTATTTTCTGTCAGTTTTCCTCTAATCTCTCCTTGTAATATTCCTATTACTCATATCTCTGTGGAATTAATGGTGTTCCACATTTCTCTGAGGTTCCGTCTGCTTTCCTTTGCTCTCTTTTTCAGATTTCACTAAGTCTTTTCTGTCAGCCAAAAATCTATGGTTGAGACACGGGGAATTTTTCATTTCACTTATACTTTTTAAATACCGAATTTCCATTTTGTTCCTTTTTTAAAGCAATATCTTTAGTGATATTCTCTAATTGATGCAACATTGCTTCGTATCCTCCTTTATACTTTTAAATGTCTCCTTTGGTTCTTCGAACATATTTAAAATAGCTGGCTTGAAATGTGTGTATCCTGAGACTACATTTGGGCTCCTTCAAAGCGAGTTCCTATTGCCTGTTCTTTTGTTCTTGGGTGTGGCTCACACTTTCCTACTTTGTTTTGTTTTTACTCATTTGTTTGTTTGCTTTGATGTCTCAATGTTTGGTTTTATAAAATTTGACTTTTAAATAATATAATATAGCACTTCTGGGTAATTATGGCCATCTGCCTCCCTACTCTGGTGGTAGTTGTTACTGTCATTATTGGTTTAGTTGTTTTCTTTGTTTATTTGTTTGTTTAAGTGACTTGGCTTCAACTTATCCTGCAAACTATTTCTCATGCAGTGTGCAACCTCTGGTGTACCTGCTCATTTTCTCCCTTGGTTTTCATCTTTCAGCTTATCTACCAAACTGTCACCTCTGTGTTTTCATATGCCATTTACTGATCAAAGATTATGCTAAAATCTGTCAGTCAGTTAAGTTGTTTCACATATATTTGGAGAAATATCTTTGGGAGAATGCTATTACAGTTCAGAGAGTTTACATTTTTGCCCCACATTCTACCTGGGATTAGTAGTTTAAAAATTTTCCCTCACCCACTGTTGAAGAGAAGGAGCAGGTGGGCATGTCTACAATCTTCCAAACTACAAGGATGAGTACAATTTCATTTTTAAACCATTTCCTAACAGTTATTATTGGGTTAAGGAAGCTGATTTCCAGTTAGTGTTTGGTCAGAGGTTCTTTTTAAGCCCCTTGTGAAGCTTGAGGAATGCTTTCCCACCTGTCTTGTGTCCAGTTTTATTGCTTCCAAGTGGGTGCAGCCGAGTTCACATGCACAACTTTTCTAACTCCCAGTGTTGGCTGTGATTACAGGAGGGTTATTCTTAACTGTCACCTCCCCTGAGTCTCTCAAACTTTTGGCTGCTTGTATCAGGCAGCTACCAACTTCCTCTTAATTTATGTCTCGCAATATTTCCATTCTTTTCAACAATGCCTTTAGACAAGGAATTCTCTAAATTTTGTTCCAGATAGTCAATCATCTCAAGTGGAGCTGCAAAACTCTTTGCCTTTATGGCTTATCTTTACCCTGGGCAGAATCCCTATTCTGTTGTCTGAGAGAAGAAGACAGAGACCTCCTATTACCAGAGTGATATACCTATTCCTATTAGGCACTTAATGGGGGGTGGTCTAGTGATCACTGATCCTTTTGGATTTCCCCTCTATTGTGGACACTTCTTCCCTACAAGCAAGCTGGGGGCCAAGAGGATTGGGGCGTGTGTAGTCTCAATCTGTTATGGCTGAGGTACAGTTTCTGCCCTATAATTGAGGATGGAATGGAACCTAGGAGATTCCATCTTCATAGCTGTACCTGCCTGCAGTAGAGTTTCTGCTCTATGTTTTTGGGACAGTGGGTAGTGAGAATGTCAGGAAATTTTCCTTCTCATGTTGAAATAATAGGACATGGACCAGACTGGAGTTGAGAGGTGAAAGAGTTCCCACCTTCTTGACCCAAACTACCCAAAGTAGAGCACCTTGTACACTGCTTCCATAGCTCAGAGCTAGGGTGGGAGTAAGACAGTAGGTCTGACTCACATGCCACAGATGCTTTTGCTCTTCTCACTAGGATTTTGTAGATTGACTGATTCTCCATTTACTGTATTCCCTCAGAACAATTTCCACAGCCCTTAAATGATTTTATTTTTTATAGTTTTCACAAATGAAATTGTACTTTTGATGAAAAGAGGTTTTTTATCTCTCTTTTCTGCCATTACAAAAGTCCTACATCAAAATATATTAATCATCACAATATAAAGAAATTATATATATAATGCATGTTTGTTATTAGCTTCTACTATTTTTTTGATGGGCTTAAATATCATGTTACCTCAGCAGCCATCTTCACATGTGCAATCTAAACTTGGCTGACCCCCTTCCCTTAAAGCATGTCAGTTATTTTCTCTCTTATCACTTGTTTTACTTTCATAGCAATCAATATAACATGTTATAACCTCTTTTATATACCATTTGATGGGGTACTTGCTGTTTCACACAGACTATGTTCATTTTCTTACCACTTATTCAGAACACACATATATGTGAATTTACTATTTCTTAAGTGAATGCATGAATAAGTGAATGTATAATTTTACCATAAATCTGAATTATGTAAATTTATAGTAAATACAAAAAAATTCCACATTTTGACTAGTGTGGTATAATACTAATGTGGTGTCACCATTTGTGAGAAACTTATTTTGGACAGAGCTACCTTGAATATAATGAAGCTTAAGCTTCAGGGTTTTTCACTTGAAAGGGTGCCTTCAATATATATATAGCATATGAGTATACTTATATATCATGTGAGTATATATATAAATTATAGTATATGAGTAAATATATATTTGCTATGAGTTAATGTAATACCTAAATATTTAAGTCTATACACTATCATGTCAATTTTAAAAAGTTAGAATTACTCTTCCATATGCTTTTTGTCTGATTAAATTACTTGTTTTGCAGAAAAAAATGATTACATAAAATTAAAATATAATTGAAAACGCTATTTTAGTTGAGACCCAAAGCATAAAGTGAAAGGAAGAAAATGTCACACACTTTGGAATGTGAAAACTTCTATATATGAAATAGAAAGTAAAATTTGATAGTCAACTTACAAAGATAGAGAATGGAGTCATGATAGTCACTAAACTATACGTAATTAAAAATTACAACAGGGCTTCCCTGGTGGCGCAGTGGTTGAGAGTCGGCCTGCCAATGCAGGGGACGTGGGTTCGTGCCCCGGTCCGGGAAGATCCCACATGCCGCGGAGCGGCTGGGCCCGTGAGCCATGGCCGCTGAGCCTGCGCGTCCGGAGCCTGTGCTCCGTAACGGGAGAGGCCACAACAGTGAGAGGCCCGCGTACCGCAAAAAAAAAAAAAAAAAAAATTACAATAAAAGATAACATTGTGAGAATCAGAACACTGCCAAACTAGAAATGAAAAATAAGGGAAATGCAATAATAGTTAAGTAGTGCACAGTTTGTATGGTCTGAAAAGCACAAAAGAATACAGATAATAAGGTAGTTATTTAGTTCACAAAATGTTAAGCATATTGTCACCATATGATGTAACAATTACACTATAAGGTATATTTCCAACATAAATGAAAATGTATATTCTCAGAAAAACTTATATATGAAGGTTTATAGCTTTATTACTCCTTAAAGCCAAAAAGTGGAAATAATCCATGTTTCCATCAATGGATGCCTGGATGAATAAAATGTTATATGTTCACCTAATGGAGTATTATTCAGCAATAAAGGTGATGTACTGACACATGCTGCAACATGGCAAAACTTTGAATATTTATGTTAATATGAAATTTCTGTTAAGTGAAAGAAGTAAGTCAGAAAAAACACTTACTGTATGATTCTATTTAAATGCAATGTAATGGAAGGAAAACCTATAAATACAGAAAACAGTTTAGAGGTTGTCTAAGTGCTGGGGTGTTAGGGGTAAATTGGTAGTGACTAAGTGGTATTGCTTTTCTTTGGAATTGTGAAAATGCTATGGATTGTGATGTCTGCAACTCCTTGAATATACTAATAAACTTTGAATTGTACACCTAAAAGAATACTGATAATATCTTCATTTTGAGGAATTATTTAACGTTGATAGGCACAGTGAACTATGATATCATAGTAAAATACACTTTATATTGCAATAATGTAATTTCATAATAAACCAATTTGAAGCTGACAGCAAAATAGTGAATAAATGTCAGAAATTAAAAATTATTTATAAGTAGTCATTAAGTAAGGATAGTTAAAATATCTTGAAATCTCTCAGACCATATAATGAAAACACTTGAAGACGTTTTCCTGTGTTTCACAAGTCTAAACATGTACATGACATTACCAATTAAATTTTGCAAAGCTGAAGGAAATTTCTCTAAATGACCAATACTAATAAAGAATATTAATCAACCATGCTAAAGAAAAGATTGACTTTTCTTTCTTTTCTCTCTGTGGAATATATTTATTTTATATTTTTTTGTATTCTGAGAGAGAATTTAAAAAATAAGGAATGAAAGGGTAGGAAAAATATACTTCTTTCAGAAAGTTAATATCTTTTGTTCTGGCTCTCATTATGTTTGTGATATAATCCTTTCCTAATTTGTAGTTTGTTGTAATTTATTTTATCATTTCAAATATTCACTTTCATACATCATTTAACATTCATAATTTTGTGGACTATGAAATTATGTATAATTAGAGTTTCACAAAGTCTGGATATGGCCCAGTGTGGTGTTCGATCATTTAATAGATTTTCACCTTTCACTCATTCTTATAACGTGCAACAAAACTTTTAACAAAAAACATGTAATGAGTATTCATAAGGCGCTGATAGGGCACTTCCCCTTCATCTGCGAGCAATAGGATATTGCTCACAGGCGACTCCATTGTCACTCAGTTTTCAAAAGCCCACGTCAAAGAGGTTCATGTGCTACTTCTTGTTGGGAAATTCCCATCAGTCTGAAAGTGCTATGATAAACAAAACACGATGATGTTTAGCAAATTTAGGAGATGCTGAAACCTGAGAACGTCTGGTGACTTGAAACTGCTGCTAGAGACCAAAACGCTACATGTGCTGCCTCTCAAGGACGATTGGGTTGGTTTTGATAAATACTACAATAAGAAACCACTGCAGATGACAAGAATGCAAAATTGTTCAAGGATATTAATACAACTCCAATCAAGGAGACATGGGGGTCTCTCCATTCTACACCGAAGGCACCTGATTGTGCCTTTAATACTATCACCAAACCTCATTGTCAGATCAGTGGCCCTCTCTGCTGCCAGAGGTATTGTGTCTTCATGATTGGAATCAAGTTGGAGACAAGAGGAGGAAGGTCCGAGAGAAATAAAGGCATGAGGACAGGTGAAGAGCTTGTTCATCTTGAACTCCAAATCACTGAAGACTTAACTTGATCGTGTGCTGAGTGAATGTGTAAACTTAAAATCAAATATGAAATTGAATAATTAAAATGCAAAATACTTCATCTTAATAACATAAAGTGACAGAAAATGTACAGAATTGCCCCAAGTGGTCATTTAAATCTTATTATTCTTTGGAAACAAGTAGATAATTTCTCAATAGAGTGGGTAGTTGTTACTGAAAAATAAATAAATAAATAAAAGTGTTCTTGTTTATAATTCAATAAATTAACAGCAACAATAAGTACTTAATAAAAAATGTGAAAACATTTTAGGAATATTATATTTAGTTGTAGACTTAGATTTCTACCCTTTGGATATTTATAAAAATAACAGAGTAAATATGCTTCAAAATGTTATTTCAATAAATGGTTGTGTACTAAATATTCTGGTAAAAACACTCATAAAATACTATGGCATTTTAGAGAAGGGAAATACTTCTTCCAGTTATGGTTATTAGAAAAATGTCTGTGGACATTGACCTTGAAAGATTAGTGGATTTTAAATTTCTGGAGAGATGTGAAAGAATATAGCATACAGGACAGAAATTTTAAATAACAGCTATCATTTGCATGGAAGATTATGTTCATGAAGGAAATACAAGTAATTTTACTCAACACCAGTTTTTAATAGTATTTATTTCTTTGTAGTATAAATGATAGAATTAAAGATATATATGCTTATATCAAACAATTACTGCATTTTACATACTTATGGTTTGTTATTGTACCATAGTGGAAAAAAAAAAGAAAAGTAAAGTTTTATATATTTGATTTTTATATTCTTTTTATTACTCTCTAATTCATAAAGCACTAATATCTTGAGTAAAAACATTTTTTTCTAATAAACTATGATGGAACACATAGCTTAGTTATTAAACTTTAAAAGGGAGCATGAAATCAGATGAGGAGTAGACAGATGATCCATAGATGAAAACAATATCAGCAAAGTCTCATCTGCCAGAAAGACTTAAATCGTTTGATTAGTTAAAATGTTGCCTGCATTGCTCCCCATTACATAGGCAACACAAAAGATAAATTGTATCATTTCTACTTAGTTCCTAAATGGGATCTTAGAAGTGTACTTAAAAGAATCCCTGGGAGAGATGGAAGCAACCTAAGTGTCCATCATAAGATGGATGGATAAAGAATATGTGGCACATATATACAATGGAATATTACTCAGCCATAAAAAGAAACTAAATTGAGTTATTTGTAGTGAGGTGGATGGACTTAGAGCCTGTCATAGAGAGTGAAGTAAGTCAGAAAGAGAAAGACAAATACCGTATGCTAACACATATATATGGAATCTAAGAAAAAAAAATGTCATGAAGAACCTAGGGGTAAGATGGGAATAAAGACACAGACCTACTAGAGAATGGACTTGAGGATATGGGGAGGGGGAAGGGTAAGCTGGGACAAAGTGAGAGAGTGGCATGGACATTTATACACTACCAAACGTAAAATAGATAGCTAGCGGGAAGCAGCCGCATAGCACAGGGAGATCAGCTTCGTGCTTTGTGACCACATAGAGAGCTGGGATAGGGAAGGTGGGAGGGAGACTCAAGAGGGAAGAGATATGGGAACATATGTATATGTATAACTGATTCACTTTGTTATAAAGCAGAAATTAACACACCATTGTAAAGCAATTATACTCCAATAAAGGTGTAAAAATAAATAAATAAATTAAATAAATAAATGAAAGAATGAAGCATTTCAACTGGGAAAGAAAAAGGAAAAGGAAAAACTTAGTAAAAGAAAGAATGAGCCTGATCTTCCCAAGGCCTAAATTAGTCCCTAGTCACACACGCTTTGGCAGCAAGTGTGTTTTTCAGGCTTCCAGGGTACCACTTAGGGCTCTACAGAGGAGACACTTGAGCACTAGAGAGAACAGAGCCTGTAATTATGAAAGGTACCAAATGTCACAGGAGGCTGAAATTTGACTTCTGAGGCTGTTAACTAGTTTTAGTTTGGACGATTTCTTGGCAGAGGTTTAAATCTTTATGCCACCACCTTGTAGTTTTATAAAGTCTCAAATTGCTGGAATGCTGAGAGAAGAGGGAAAAAAGAGAAAATAGGAAGGGAAAGGAAAAAAAAAATCCCTGGGAATGAGAAGCAGGAATTCTCAATTATTCCCATATCTCCTCCCTCTTGCATCTCCCTCCCATTTTGTTATACAGTAGAAACTAACACACCATTGTAAAGCAATTATACTCCAGGAAAGATGTTAAGAAAAAAATAATTCTCAATTATTTTCTAAACATATGCATAAGAAACTTCTTTAGGGTAGAAATAAACTGAGCAAAACCCATTCTCCTTGAAAACATTCTTTAGCTGGAAACAGAGAGCAATTTCCTGTGACAAAAACACTCTTGTAAAAAACACAAAAAAGAAATATGGTTATCTTACTATACTTGCTTTTGTTAGTTTAAAAGTGTTTGGCAAACATCTTGGAATTTGATTCATATATAAGTTATTTAAAAATGAAAAATAAATTTCTTTTCACTGTATTTTAAAGAAATCTTATGAGAAGTTAGAATGGTATAAAACATGTCTTATTCTCTCCTTGTGTCAATTGCAACCTTCATATTTTCAAAGGTTTCTTCCTTATTCCAGAATATATTTTTGAAAAATGTAAAGATCTTATTTCTCTAATTTGCTTTTATTAGTGCATAGTAAAGCAGAAATTTAGGTTAAAATGCGAAATAATTATGTAGGATGTTTATATCACACGAATGCATTTGTTTGGAAAACAGAATAAAATTACCAATCAGATTAACACTTGCTTATGCTACATGATTGATACATATATCAATGGATATCTTTTGTTTTGCAAAGTTAGGTTAGTATACGTGTATTCATGGATGTGTGTCATGATCTTATTTTAAGGATATAATTTATTTTTCTTAAAAATTGTGTATACTTACAGTTACTGTAATTTCCCTGACAGAACTTTGAGTTGACAAAATTTGAATACAACATAGGGTGGAATGGGGTTACATTTGTAATTAAGAAATAACAGGTAATAAATTTACAGCAACTTTCACCAAATTAAGGTCATAATTACTGAAATAAATTATTGAATTTCTGAAATGTGGAAGTATTTCATGCCTAACAGAAATCAGACTTTATATTTCAGAAATTATATTTCAAAGTGAAAGTTTTTCAAAAGCAACCATGTCTTGAAAGGTACATAATTAAATAGCATGATAACCGTGGAAGTTATATATATACACACACATATATGTCTTTTACATACGTGCTTTGTAATTTTTGCTGAATGTTCTAGTGTTGTTTAAATTGCATATATTTTCAAGTTTTCTATGAAAAAAATCTAGGCCTTAAAAAGGTACTCAACTCAAAATTGCTGCAAAAACTAATTTGTTTGAAGATTATTTTACATACACTTTATTGAAATAGTATACAATACTATAAAAATACAGAAAGACACATAAATCATAAGTGGATTTTCCTCAAGTAACCAGCACTGAAGATCAAGCAATAGAACATTGCAAGTACCACAGAAGTCACTACTCCCTCTCCAAGGGTAAAAATATAGTGACTTTTAAAATAATTGTAGATTACTATGAACTATTTTTAAATTTCATCAAAATGAAATCATATAGTATGTTGTTCTTACTATCTGGTCACATTAGCTAAATTTTTTTTGTGTGTGAGTGTCATCATATTATCATGTGTAGCAACAGATTGTTATTCCCATCATTTTATAACCTTCTAAGGAATTAATATGTAGCAACTAATTTCTTCACTCTACTATTATTTTTTTAACATCTTTATTGGGGTATAATTGCCTTACAATGGTGTGTTAGTTTCTGCTCTATAACAAAGTGAATCAGTTATACATACACATATGTTCCCACATCTCCTACCTCTTGCGTCTCCCTCCCACCAACCATCCCCATCCCACCCCTCCAGGTGGTAACATAGCACCAAGCTGATCACCCTGTGCTATGCGGCTGCCTCCCACCAGTCATCCACCCTATGTTCGGCAGTGCATACATGTCCATGCCTCTCTCTCGCTCTGTCACAGCTCACGCTTCCACCTCCCCACATCCCCAAGTCCACCCTCCAGCAGGTCTGTGGCTTTATTACTGTCTTACCCCTAGGTTCTTCATGACTTTTTTTTTTCCTTAAATTAAATATATATGTGCTAGCATATGGTATTTGTTTTTCTCATTCTGACTTACTTCACTCTGTATGACAGACTCTAGGTCTATCCAACTCATTACAAATAGCTCAATTCCGTATCTTTTTATGGCTGAGTAATATTCCATTGTATATATGTGCCACATCTTCTTTATCCATTCATCCGATGATGGGCACTTAGGTTGTTTCCATCTCTGGACTATTGTAAATAGAGCTGCAATGAACATTTTGGTACATGACTCTTTTTGAATTTTGGTTTTCTCAGGGTATATGCTCAGTAGTGGGATTGCTGGGTCATATGCTAGCTCTATATGTAGTTTTTAAAGGAACCTCCATACTGTTCTCCATAGTGGCTGTACCAATTCTCATTCTCACCAGCAGTGCAAGAGTGTTCCAATTTCTCCTCACCCTCTCCAGAATTTATTGTTTCTAGATTTTTTGATGATGGCCTTTCTGACTGGTGTGAGATGATATCTCATTGTAGTTTTGATTTGCATTTCTCTAATGATTAATGTTGTTGAGCATCCTTTCATGTGTTTGTTGGCAACCTGTATATCTTCTTTGGAGAAATGTCTATTTAGTTCTGCCCATTTTTGGATTGGTTTGTTTTTGTTTTTGTTATGAACTGCATGAGCTGCTTGTAAATTTTGGAAATTACTCCTTTGTCAGTTGCTTCATTTGCAAATGTTTTCTTCTTTGTAGTATAGCCTGAAGTCAGAGAGCCTGATTCCTCCGCTCCGTTTTTCATTCTCAAGATTGCTTTGGCTCTTTGGGGTCTTTGTGTTTCCATACAAATTGTGAAATATTTTGTTCTAGATCTGTGAAAAATGGCAGTGGTAATTTGATAGTTATTGCATTGAATCTGTAGAACGCTTGGGTAATAAAGTCATTTTCACAATGTTGATTCTTCCAATCCGAAAACATGGTATATCTCTCCATCTATTTGGATCATTTTTAATTTCTTTCATCAGTGTATTATAATTTTCTGCAAACAGGTCTTTTGTCTCCTTAGGTAGGTTTATACCTAGATATTTTATTCTTTTTGTTGCAATGGTAAATGGGAGTGTTTTCTTGATTTCACTTTCAGATTTTTCATCATTAGTGTATAGGAATACCAGAGACTTCAGTGCATTAATTTTGTATCCTGTAACTTTACCAAATTAATGATTAACTCTAGTAGTTATCTGGTAGCATCTTTAGGATTCTCTGTGTATAGTATCATATCATCTGCAAACAGTGACAGATTTACTTCTTCTTTTCCGATTTGTATTCCTTTTATTTCCTTTTCTTCTCTGATTGCTGTGGCTAAAACTTCCAAAAGTATGATGAATAAGAGTGGTGAGAGTGGACAACCTTGTCTTGTTCCTGATCTTAGTGGAAATGGTTTCAGTTTTTCACCATTGAGGATGATGTTGGCTGTGGGCTTGTCATATGTGGCCTATATTATGTTGAGGAAAGTTCCCTCTATGCCTACTTTCTAGGTTTTTATCATAAATGGGTGTTGAATTTTCTCAAAAGCTTTCTCTGCATCTATTGAGATGATCATATGTTTTTTCTCCTTCCATATCTTAATGTGGTTTATCACATTGATTGATTTGCGTACATTGAAGAATCCTTGCATTCCTGGAATAAACCCCACTTAATCATGGTGTATGATCCATTTAATGTGCTGTTGGATTCTGTTTCTTAGTATTTTGTTGAGGATTTTTGCATCTATGTTTATCGGTGATATTGGCCTGTAGTTTTCTTTCTTTGTGACATCCTTGTCTGGTTTTGGTATCAAGGTATAATGAATTTGGGAGTGTTCCTCCCTCTACTATATTTTCGAAGAGTTTGAGAAGGATAGGTGTTAACTCTTCTCTAAATATTTGATAGAATTCGCCTGTGAAGCCATCTGGTCCTTGGCTTTTGTTTGTTTGAAGATTTTTAATCACAGTTTCAATTTCAGTGCTAGTGAGTGGCCTGTTCATATTTTCTATTTCTTCCTGATTCAGTCTTGGCACGTTGTGCATTTCTAAGAATTTCTAAGAATGTGTCCATTTCTTCCAGGTTGTCCATTTCATTGGCATAGAGTTGCTTGTCATAATCTCTCATGAGCTTTTGTATTTCTGCAGTGTCAGTTGTTATTTCTCTTTTTTCCTTTCTAATTCTATTGATTTGAGTCTTCTCCCTTTTTTTCTTTGATGAGTCTTGCTAATTCTTAATCTATTTTGTTTATCTTCTCAAAAAACTAGCTTTTAGTTTTATTGATCTTTGCTACCATTTCCTTCATTTTTTTTTCATTTATTTCTGATCTGATCTTTATGATTTCTTTCCTTCTGCTCTTTTTGGTGTTTTTTTTGTTCTTCTTTCTCTAATTGCTTTAGTTGCAAGGTTAGGTTGTTTATTAGAGATGTTTCCTGTTTCTTAAGGTGGGCTTGTATTGCTATATACTTCCCTCTTAGGACTGCTTTTGCTGGATCCCATAGGATTTGGGTTGTCGTGTCCCCATTGTCATTTGTTTCTAGGTATTTTTTGATTTCCTCTTTGATTTCTTCAGTGATCATTTCATTATTATGTAGTGTATTGTTTAGCCTCCATGTGTTTGTATCTTTTACAGATCTTTTCCTGTAATTGATATCTAGTCTCATGGTGTAGTTGTCGGAAAAGATACTTGATACAATTTCAATTTTCTTAAATTTACCAAGGCTTGATTTATGACCCAAGATATGATCTATCCTGGAGAATGTTCCATGAGGACTCAAGAAAAATGTATATTCTGTTGTTTTTGGATGGAGTGTCCTATAAATATCAATTAAGTCCATCTTGTTTAATGTATCATTTAAAGCTTGTGGTTCCTTATTTATTTTCATTTTGGATGATCTGTCCATGGGTGAAAGTGGGATGTTAAAGTCCCCTACTATGAATGTGTTACTGTCAATTTTCCCTTTTATGGCTGTTAGTATTTGCCTTATGTATTGAGGTACTCCTATGTTGGGTGCATAAATATATATAATTGTTATATCTTCTTCTTGGATCGATCCCTTGATGATTATCTAGTGTCCTTCTTTGTCTATTCTAATAGTCATTATTTTAAACTCTATTTTGTCTGATATGAGAATTGTTACTCCAGCTTTCTTTTGGTTGCCATTTGCATGGAATATCTTTTTCCATCCCCTTACTTTCAGTCTGTATGTGTCTCTAGGTCTGAAGTGGGTCTCTTGCAGACAGCATATATATGGATCTTGTTTTTTTTATCCCTTCAGCCAATCTGTGTCTCTTCATGGGAGCATTTAGTCCATTTACATTAAAGGTATTTATCGATATGTATGTTCCTATTCCCATTTTCTAAATTGTTTTAGGCTCGTTATTGTAGGTTCTTTCCTTCTCTTTTGTCTCTTGCCTAGAGAAGTTCCTTTAGCATTTGTTGTAAAGCTTGTTTGATGCTGCTGAACTCTCTCAGCGTTTGCTTGTCTGTAAAGATTTTAATTTCTCCAGTAAATCTGAATGAGATCCCTGCTGGGTAGAGTAATCTTGGTTGCAGTTTGTCCTTCATCACTTTCAGTATGTCCTGCCACTCACTTCTGGCTTCCAGAGTTTCTGCTGAAAGTTCAGCTGTTAACCTTGTGGGGATTCCCTTTTGTGTTATTGGTTGCTTTTCCCTTGCTGCTTTTAATATGCTTTCTTTGAATTTAGTTTTTGACAGTTTGATTAATATGTGTCTTGGCATATTTCTCCTTGGATTTATCCTGTATGGGACTCTCTGTGCTTCCTGGACTTGATTAACTATTTCCTTTCCCATATTAGGGAAATTTTCAACTATAATCTCTTCAAATATTTTCTCAGTCCCTTTCTTTTTCTCCTCTTCTTCTGGAACTCCTATAATTCGTATGTTGGTGCACTTAATATTGTCCCAGAGGTCTCTGAGACTGTCCTCAGTTCTTTTCATTCTTTTTTCTTTATTCTGCTCTGTAGTAGTTATTTCCACTATTTTATCTTCCAGGTTACTTGTCCGTTCTTCTTTCTCAGTTATTCTGCTATTGATCTCATCTAGAGTATTATTCATTTCATTTATTGTGTTGTTTATCATTGTTTGTTTCATCTTTAGTTCTTCTAGGTCCTTGTTAAATGTTTCTTGCATTTTGTCTATTTTATTTCCAAGATTTTGGATCATCTTTACTATCATTATTCTATATTATTTTTCAGGTAGACTTCCTCTTCATTTGTTTGGTCTGGTGAGTTTTTAACTTGCTACTTCATCTGCTGTGTGTTTTTCTCTCTTCTCATTTTGCTTATCTTACTGTGTTTGGGGTCTTCTTTTTGCAGGCTGCAGGTTCGTAGTTCCCGTTGTTTTTGTTGTCTGTCTCCAGTGGCTAAGGTTGGTTCAGTGGGTTTTGTAGGCTTCCTGGTGGAGGGGACTAGTGCCTGTGTTCTGGTGGATGAACTTGGATCTTGTCTTTCTGGTGGGCAGGTCCACGTCTGTTGGTGAGTTTTGGGGTGTCTGTTGACTTATTATGCTTTTAGACAGCCTCTCTGCTAGTGGGTGGAGTTGTGTTCCTGTTTTGCTACTTGTTTGGCATACAGTGTCCAACACTGTAGCTTACTGGTCATTGAATGAAGTTGGATGCTGGTGTTGAGTTGGAGACCTCTGGGAGATTTTTGCCATTTGATATTATGTGGAGCTGGGAGGTCTCTTGTGGACCAGTGTCTTGAAGTTGGATCTGCCACCTCAGAGGCACAGCACTGACTCCTGGCTGGAGCACCAAGATCCTTTCCTCCACATGGCCCAGAATAAAAGGGAGAAAAAGTAGAGAGAAATAATTAGTAGATGTAAGAAGAAAGAAAGAAAGAAAACGGAAGGAAGGAAGGATGGAAGCAAGGAAAGAAGGAAGGAAGGAAGAAAGAAGAAAAGAAGGAAAGAAGGAAAGAAAGAAAGAAAGGAGGGAGGGAAGGATGGAGGTAGGGACAGAGGGAGGAAGGAAGGAAGGAAGATAGGAGGGAAGGAAGGAGAAAGGAAAGAAAGAAGGAAGATGAAGTAAAATAAAATAGAGTAAAATATAATAAAGTTATTAAATTAAAAAAATAATTATTAAGAAAAAAGTTAAAAACAAAACAAAACTTAAGGAAGGAAGGAAAGAAAGAAAGAAAGAAAGAAAGAAAGAAAGAAAGAAAGAAAGAAAGAAAAAATAAAACAGAGTTATTGAAATTAATTATTAAGAAAGAAAAAAATTAAAAAACGGACAGATAGAAACCTTGGACAAATGGTGGAAGCAAAGCTATACAGACAAAATCTCACACAGAAGCAAACACATACACACTCACAGAAATAGGAAAAGGGGAAAAAATCAAAAATCTTGCCCTCAAAGTCCACCTCCTCAACTTGGGATGATTTGTTGTCTATTTATGTATTCCACAGATGCAGTGTACATCAAGTTGATTGTGTAGTTTTAATCTGCTGCTTCTGAGGCTGTTGGGAGAGATTTCCCTTTCTATTCTTTTTTCTCACAGCTCCCACGGGCTCAGCTTTGAATTTGGCCCCGCCTCTGTGTGTAGGTCACTGGAGGGCATCTGTTTTTCGCTGAGATAGGACGGGGTTAAAGGAGCCGCTGATTGGGGGGCTCTGGCTCACTCAGGCCTGGGGGACGAAGGGGCGCAGAGTGCGGGGCGAGCCTGTGGTGACAGAGGCTGGCATGATGTTGCACTGGCGTGAGGCTCGCTGTGCATTCTCCTGGGGAAGTTGTCCCTGGATCCCCGAAACCTGGCAGTGGCGGGCTCCACAGGCTCCCTGGAAGGGAGATGTGGATAGTGACCTGTGCTCGCACACAGGCTTCTTGTTGGTGGCAGCAGCAGCCTTAGCGTCTCATGCCTGTCTCTGGGGTCCTTGCCTTTAGCCGTGGCTCGTGCATGTCTCTGGAGCTCCTTTAAGCAGCACTCTTAATCCCTTCTCCTCGCCCACCAGGAAAAAAGGGGGAAGAAAAAGTCTCTTGCCTCTTTGGCAGCTCCAGACCTTTTCCCGGACTCCCTCCCAGCTAACTGTGGTGCACTAACCCCTTCAGGCTGTGTTCACACCACCAACCCCAGTCCTCTCCCTGCATTTTAACCAAGGCCCAAGCCTCAGCTCGCAGCCCCACCTGCCCCAGCAGGTTAGCAGACAAGCCTCTTGGGCTGGTGAGTGCCGGTTGGCACCAATCCTCTGTGCGGGAATCTCCCTGCTTTACCCTCCGCACCTCTGTTGCTGTGCAATCCTCCGCAGCTCTGAAGCTCCCTCCTGCACCGCCACCCAGAGTCTCCGCCTGCGTAGGGGCTTCCTAGTGTATGGAAACCTTTCCTCCTTCACAACTCCCTCCTGCTGGTACAGGTCCCATCCCTATCCTTTTGTCTCTTTATTTTTTCTTTTGCCCTACCCAGGTACATGGGGAGTTTCTTGCCTTTTTGGAGGTCTGAGTTCTTCTGCCAGCATTCAGTAGGTGTTCTGTAGGAGTTGTTCCACGTGTAGATGTATGTCTGGTGTATCTGTGGAGAGGAAGGTGATCTCCATGTCTTACTCTTCCGTCATCTTCGCCTCGTCCCCACTTTACTATTAATAGACAATTGTGTTGTTTCTAGGATGAGGCTGTTACAAATAGTCCTTTAATAAACATTCTGGAATATGTCTTTTTGTGAATACATATATAAATTTCTACTTGATATATATGGAAGAAAGAAATTTCTGAATCAAAGAATGTAAGTATTTTGTGTTTTAGTAGGTATCACCAAGAAGATTTCGGAATTAGTTACACCAGTTTTCATCTGCATGATGAATGAATTTTATATATGGCTAGTGTTTAATGATCTTGATGGTTTTAATGTGTTTTTTAATGATTTCAGTGTCCTTATCTTGAAGTTTCAAATTTTGCCCATATATATCAAATTACCCATTTTTTTGTCATTGTTTTGTAAAGTTATTTTTTTTTAATTCAGGATACAGTCTTTCTTCACATAAGATACATTCTCTCTTGTCTCTGACTTGAGGCTTAAATTTTCATTCTCTAATGGTGTCTTTTACTGGACAAACTCTTTTCATTTTAATGTGACTCAAATGATTTTTGTGTCCTATTTGCAATCATAAAATTATTCTCATGTGTTCTAAACCTAAATATTTTCTTTCACATTAAAGCTAAAATTCATCTGGAATTAATTTTTAATGTGGTATGAGGTAGATTGCAAAATTCATTTTATTTTCCAAATGGATATCCAATCAATGCAGCACCATCTATGTAAAAAGTTATCATTGGGCTTCCCTGGTGGTACAGTGGTTGGGAGTCCGCCTGCCAATGAGGGGACGCAGGTTCATGCCCCAGTCTGAGAGGATCCCACATGCTGTGGAGCACCTGGGCCTGTGAGTCATGGCCACTGAGCCTGTGCGTTCAGAGCCTGTGCTCCATGGTGAGAGAGGCCACAGCAGTGAGAGGCCCGTGTACTGGAAAAATAAATGAATAAATAAAAAGCTATCATTTACCCACTGAATTATGAGAGTTTATTTATAAACTCTACATTCTATTCTATTAATCAATCATTTTTTAGTTGTGCCAACTTCATACAGTCTTAATTACCAAATATACAAATTCCTTATACCGGTTATAATAAGTCCTCGATTTTTTATTTCTAAATATTACATTGGTGATACTATATCTTTCTATCTATATATCTATCTGAATTGTCAGATTACATAAAAATCTGAGTTAATCACACACACACACACATACACACAGCTACATGCATATACACATGGATAGGTACATATTCTTCCATTTGTTTAGATCTTTTAAAGTTTCCTCAGTAATGATTTATGGCTCATGTTTTTATTCTCATGTATGTGATATTTTTTGATGATATTGAAACAGGTGTCAGTTTACATTTGCTCATTCCTGGTATATACATGTGTATCTGATTTTTTTTCAATTTCTAATACTTTACTGAAGTATAATTTACAGAAAATAAACTGCACATATTTAAGATGTAAAATTTGACAAGTCTTAACTTATATAAACATTCATAAAAAATCACCAGAATCTCGGAGTCAATGTGTTTACCACTCACAAAAATTCCTTTATATTATTTTGTAAATCATTCCTCCCATTTCCTGACCATGAACCCAATCAAACATTGATCTGTCACAGTAGATTAGGCTGCATGTTCTAGTTTACTACTAGAAATGAAATCAAACAAGTGATTTTGGGCTGAGTTCTTTCACTTAGCTTATATATTTGGAGATTCATCCATGTTATTGTATGTGTCAGTAGATCATGACTCTTAATTGCTGAATATCACTTAACAATATGGTGTTGAATATTATTATATGTGTATATCATAATTTTTTTATTCATCCACCTGTCTATGGACATATGGGTCATTTTGATATTTAGCTATTATGAATAAAGCTGTTAGAAACATTTTTATTCAGGAGTTTTGTAAACATATGCTTTTATCCCTTATGTAGTAAGATCAATTTGAACAAAAGAAGTAGCTAGAGTGTAAGGATTTCTTTTTGAGCTAAACATATAATTTTTCTTTTTTAGTCTACTGGTATGGTGAATTACAAAGATCATCAAATTTACACATATCTTTTCCCCACAAATATGTTTCTGTTTATAGTATCCATGTCAAGCCAGAAAGCCAGAAATCTGGTATATATTTTTATTAATTTTATATCTTATTACCACATACAATGAGTTACCACATCATAAGAATAATAAAGTATAGTTAACTTTTCTTTGACTACAAACAGTAAATGTTCACATTCAACTATTGTGAAAATAGATTGCAAAGAAAAAATACAAAGTTATATTATGGCTAGAGTTAAAACATATGACTTAATGAATAGCCTCTTTTTCTTAGGCATATTTTCATTAGGTGTGATCTCATAGGCCATAAAATTTTGTGCTTGATTTTTATTATTTAACATATAAGATTTTTTAAAATTCCACATAACAACTTATTTAACTACCTCTCCTGAATTGAACACTTAAGCAATTTCCACTCATTTTACTATTATAAATAATGTCTTATTGAACTTCTTTGTGCAAGACACTTTCCTTTTATTTACAGTTACTTCTATACGACTGATTCTCAGAAGTGGAATAACTGTCAATGAACATGAATAATTTGAAGACCCTTACTACCTATTACCAACTTGTTTCCCAAAAGAGATGTAACAATTTATACAATCTCCAGCAGTGTCCATTTCCCTCTAGTCTGGATAGTATTGACTGTTTTCATTTTAAACAAAGCAAAACACATCAAAAATAAAATCTGTGCTACCTTGATATATATGTTACATTAATTCTACTTCTAAACAATTTGCCAAATCAATCCATTATACTTAGTTACTGAAACTGGCTTGGATTTTACCCACATATGTCATGTACTGTGTATCATTTGCCTCTTAAAGAGTGTTTCTGCCTCTGTTCTAATCTTCCTTCAGTCTTGTCAACACCATTAAAAATGAGTTTCTAAAACTTTAAGTTAGTTTTGTATCTCTCATGTGTATAACATAATCTCTCACCAACTCTGTATGCACAAAATATACACAATAGAATCCCAATCACATTATACAGAATTAAGAAGAAACCTTATCTCAACCAAAGTATGTTTTTGTTTTGAGTTGCTGTAAAATGCTACCTCAAATCTCTACCTATATTCCCAGTCCTTGCCTTTTTGATTGTAAGCTCTATGAGGACAGGGACATGTCTATCTTAATTTGTTCACATATCCGTAATTCTAGGCTTAGTGCGTGACACAGATATAGCATAATTATACAAGCAATTGTGAATATGTTTATAGTTTCTTCCTTACAATTTCAGTTTCATTCCCACAGATTTGCAAAACAAATATTAATAATATATACTCAGTAATTTAGTGACATGCAGATAGATTCCTGTGTATATTATGTTCTGTCATTCCTCTTCTCTCTGAATATGCTGTTGTCTATTCTATATATAACTAAGAAATCACTTGTCACAGTGAAGTCTTAACATGAATTAACTATTCTTCCTCTGTAAATCTTTTGAGAACCTCTAGTTTAGCAACTATCTAGATTCCCTCTCTATATATACTTGTCAGTTTCTTGCCTTTACTGAGATTTCCTTGAGGAAAAGGACTTTGTCTTATACAGCCATGAATCAAAGGCTGGTGTGATATTATTTGCCCCATTAAGCAAAAGAACAAAAAAGACTCAACTACTTCAAGTATTTTGTGAGGAGAGTGGCTAATAAGCTTAAAATATAAGTGATGTGCCATGTAGGAACAAAACGTGAGTGAGTCCTTATGAGATAAAAGTCTTAACAGGAAATAGTATAATTTGTATGAACCATGGGGCCTAGTTCATATTTTTTTAATAACGTAAAGCTCTGATGCAGAGACTATTTGTTTACTTCACAATGTTCTGGTGAACGAGAAGACCACGAGGAAGATTATTCATAATAGTAATTTAAAATCACACGTTGGAGAGGCTTCAAGATGGCAGAAGAGTAAGATGAGGAGATCACTTCCTCTCCACAAACACATCAGAAATACATCTACATGTGGAACAGCTCCTATAGAACACCTACTGAAAGCTGGCAGAAGACCTCAGACATCCCAGAAGGCAAGAAACTCCCCACGTACCTGCGTAGGGCAAAAGTAAAAAGAAAAAACAGAGACAAAAGAATAGGGATGGGACCTGCACTAGTGAGAGGGAGCTGTGAAGGAGGAAAGGCTTCCACAAACTAGGAAGACCCTTCATGGGTTGAGACTGCAGGTGGCAAAGGAGGGGAAGCTTCAGAGCCATGGAGGAGAGTGCAGCAATAGGGGTGCAAAGGGCAAAGTGGACAGATTCCCGCAGAGAGGATTGGTGCCGACCAGCACTTGCCAGCCCGAGAAACTAGTTTGCCCATCCACCGAGATGGGCGGGAGCTGGGAGCTGAGGCTCAGGCTTTGGAGATCGGATCCCAGGGAGAGGACTGGGATTGGCTGCATGAACACAGCTTGCAAGGGCTAGTGCACTACAGCTAGCTGGGAGGGAGTCCGGGAAAATGTCTGGAGCTGCCAAAGAGGCAAGAGACTTTTTCTTGCCTCTTTGTTTCCTGGTGCACTAGGAGAGGGGATTAAGAGCTCTGCTTAAAGAAGCTCCAGAGAGGGGTGTGGGCCACGGCTACCAGCGCAGACCCCAGAGACGGGCATGGGATGCTAAGGGTGCTGCTGCAGACACCAAGAAGCCTGTGTGCAAGCACAGGTCATTATCCACAACTCCCCTCCCTGGAGCCTGGGCAGCCTGCCTCTGCCAGGGTCCCGTGATCCAGGGAAACTTCCCTGGGAGAACACACAGCACACCTCAGGCTGTTGCAACGTCATGCTGGTCTCTGCAGCCACAGGTTGCCCCGCATCCGTACCTCTCTTACCTGCAGCCTGAGTGAGCCAGAACCGCCGAATCAGCTGCTCCTTTAACCCTGTCCTGTCTGAGCGAAGAACAGATGCCTTCAGGAGACCTACATGCAGAGGGGGGTCCAAATCCAAAGCTGAAACCTGGGTGCTGTGTGAACAAACAAGAGAAAGGGAAATTTTTCCCAGCAATCTCAGGATCAGAGGATTAAATCTTCACAATCAACTTGATGAACCCTGAAATGGTGGAATACCTGAATAGACAAAGAATCATCCCAAATTTTGGGCTTCTCACTGTTGTGGCCTCTCCCATTGAGGAGCACAGGATCCGGACATACAAGCATAGTGACCATGGCTCATGGATCTAGCCACTCTGTGGCAAGTGGGATCTTCCCGGACCGGGGCACGAACCCATGTCCCCTGCATCAGCAGACTCTCAAGCACTGTGCCACCAGGGAGGCCCCTAGAGCTTTACTTTTACCATTTATCCTTGGGTTCTGTCTGCCTGTTTTGTTTTTGTTATTTTTGTTTTAATTACTTTTTATTTTTTTCTTAATAATTGTTTTTTTATTTTAATAACTTTATTTTATTTTACTTTATTTAATTTATTTTTTTTATCTTCCCTCTTTCTTTCCTTCCTTCTTTCTTTCTTTCTATTTTTTCTCTCTTTTACACTGAGCTGTGTGAATGAAAGGCTTTTGTTGCTCCAACCAGGTGTCAGGGCTGTGCCTCTGAAGTGGGAGACCCAAGTCATGACACTGGTCCACAAGAGACCTCCCAGATGCATGTAATAACAAATTGTGAAAATCTCTCAGAGATGTCCATCTCAATGCCAAGACCAAGCTACACTCAAAAATCAGCAGGCTACAATGCTGGACACCCTATGCCAAACAACTAGAAATACAGGAGCACAAACCCATCAATTAGCAGAGATGTTGCCTAAAATCATAATAAGATAACAGACACCCCAAAACACACCACCAGACGTGGACCTGCCCACCAGAAAGACAAGATCCAGCCTCATCCACCAGAACACAGGCATCAGGAAGCCTACACAACCCACTGAACCAACTTTAGCCACTGGGGACAGACACAAAAAACAATGGGAACTATGAACCTGCAGCCTGCAAAAAGGAGACCCCAAACACAGTAAGTTAAGCAAAATGAGAAGAGATAAAAACACACAGCAGATGAAGGAAAAAGGCCAAAATCCACCAGACCTAACAAATGAAGAGGAAATAAGCAGTCTATCTGAAAAATAATTCAGAAAAATGATAGTAAAGATGATCCAAAATCTGGGAAATAGAATAGAGAAAATACAAGAAACGTTTAACAGGGAACAAGAAGAACGAAAGAGCAAACAAACAGTGATGAACAACACAATAAATAAAATTTTAAAATTCTCTAGAAGGGATCAATGGCAGAATAACTCAGGCAGAAGAACGGATAAGTGACCTGGAAGATAAAATAGTGGAAATAACTACTGCAAAGCAGAATAAAGAAAAAAAGAATGAAAAGAATTGAGGATAGTCTCAGGGATCTCTGGAACAATATTAAACACAACAACATTTGAATTATTGGTGTTCCAGAAGAAGAAGAGAAAAAGAAAGGGACTGAGAAAAATTTTGAAGTGATGATAGTTGAAAATTTCCCTAATATGGGAAAGGAAATAGTTAATCAAATCAAAGAAGCACACAGAGTCCCATACAGGATAAATCTGAGGAGAAACACACCAAGACACATATTAATCAATCTATCAAAAATTAAATACAAGGAAAAAATATTAAAAGCAGCAAGGGAAAAACAACAAATAACACAAAAGGGAATCCCCATAAGGTTAACAGCTGAACTTTCAGCAGAAACTATGCAAGCCAGAAGGGAGGGGCAGGACATACTTAAAGTGATGAAGAAGAAAAACCTACAACCAAGATTACTCTACACAGCAAGGATCTCATTCAGGTTTGATGGAGAATTTAAAACCTTTACAGACAAGCAAAAACTAAGAAAATTCATCCCCACTAAACCAGCTTTACAACAAATGTTAAAGGAACTTCTCTAGGCAGGACACACAAGAGAAGAAAAAGACTTACAATAACAAGCCCAACACAATTAAGACGATGGTAATAGGAACATACATATTGATAGTTACGTTAAATGTAAATGACTTAAATGTTCCAACCAAAAGACATAGACTGGCTGAATGGATACATAAACAAGACCTGTATATATGCTGCCTGCAAGAGACCAACTTCAGACCAAGGGACACATACAGACTGAAAGTGAGGGGATGGAAAAAGTTATTCTGTGCAAATGGAAATCAAAAGAAAACTGGAGTAGCAATTCTCATATCAGACAAAAGAGACTTTAAACTAAAGACTATTACAAGAGACAAAGAAGGACACTACATAATGATCAAGGGATCGATCCAATAAGAAGATGTAACAAATGTAAATTTTTATGCACCCAACATAGGAGCACCTCAATACATAAGGCAAATACTAACAGCCACAAAAGGGGAAATCGACAGGAAAACAATCACAGTAGAGGACTTTAACACCACACTTTCACCAATGGACAGATCAAGCAAAATGAAAATAAATAAGGAAATGCAAGCTTTAAATGATACATTAAACAAGATGGACTTAACTGATATATATAGAACATTCCATCCCTTAACAACAGAATACACATTCTTCTCAAGTGCTCATGGAACATTCTCCAGGATCGATCATATTTTTGGTCACAAATCAAGCCTTGGTAAATTTAAGAAAATTGAAATCATATCAAGTATCTTTTCCAACCAGAACGCTATGGGACTAGATATCAATTGCGGAATTAACCTGTAAAAAATACAAACACATGGAAGCTAAACAATACACTACTTAATAACCAAGAAATCACTTAAGAAATCAAAGAGGCAATCAAAAAATATATAGAAACAAATGACAATGAAAACACAATGACTCAAATTCTTCGGAATGCAGCAAAAGCAGTTCTAAGAGGTAATTTTATAGCAATACAATCCTACCTTAAAACACAAGAGAAATCTCAAATAAACAACCTAACATTACACTTAAAGCAATTATAGAAAGAAGAACAACAACAACAACAAAAAAACAAAGTGAGCAGAAGGAAAGAAATCTTAAGTATCAGATCAGAAATAAATGAAAAATACATGAAGGAAATGATAGCAAAGATCAAAAAGTAACAGCTGGTTCCTGAAGAAGATAAACAAAATTGATAAACCATTAGCCAGACTCATCAAGAAAAAAAAGGAGAAGACTCAAATCAATAGAATTAGAAATGAAAAAGGAGAAGTAACAACTGACACTGCAGAAATGCAAAGGATCATGAGATTACTACAACCAACTTTATGCCAACACAATGGACAACCTGGAAGAAATGGACAAGTTCTTAGAAATGCACAACCTTCTGAGACTGAACCAAGAACAAATAGAAAATACGAACAGACCAATCACAAGCACTGAAATTGAAACTGTGATTAAAAATCTTCCAACAAGCTTGGCTCTGATTCACTTTGTTATAAAGCAGAAACTAACACACCATTGTAAAGCAATTATACCCCAATAAAGATGTTAAAAAATAAATAAATAAATAAAAAATAAAAATCTTCCAACAAATGGAAGCCCAGGACAAGATGGATTCACAGACGAATTCTCTCAAACATTTAGAAAAGAGCTAACACCTATCCTTCTCAAACTCTTCCAAAATATAGCAGAGGGGGAACACTTCCAAACTCATTCTACAAGGCCACCATCACCTAATTCCAAAGCTAAACAAAGATGTCACAAAGAAAGAAAACTCCAGACCAATATCACTGACGAACATAGATGTAAAAATCTTCAACAAATTGCTAGCAAACAGAATCCAACAGCACATTAAAAGGATCATACACCATGATCAAGTGGGGTTTATCCTGGGAATGCAAGGAATCTTCAATATACACAAATCAATCAATGTGATACACCATATTAACAAATTGAAGGAGAAAAAACATATGATCATCTCAATAGATGAAGAAAAAGCTTTTGACAAAATTCAACACCCATTTATGATATAAACCCTCCAGAAAGTAGGCATACAGGGAACTTTCCTCAGCATTATAACAAACCCACAGCCAACAGTGTTCTCAATGGTGAAAAACTGAAACCATTTCCACTAAGATCAGGAACAAGACAAGGTTGCCCGCTCTCACCATTATTATTCAACATAGTTTTGGAAGTTTCATTTATGATATAAACCCTCCAGAAAGTAGGCATACAGGGAACTTTCCTCAGCATTATAACAAACCCACAGCCAACAGTGTTCTCAATGGTGAAAAACTGAAACCATTTCCACTAAGATCAGGAACAAGACAAGGTTGCCCGCTCTCACCATTATTATTCAACATAGTTTTGGAAGTTTTAGCCACAGAAATCAGAGAAGAAAAAGAAATTAAAGGAATTCAAATTGGAAAGAAGTAAAGCTGTCACTGTCTGCAGATGACATGATACTATACATAGAGAATCCTAAAGATGCTACCAGAAAACTACTAGAGCTAATCAATGATTTTGGTAAAGTAGCAGGATACAAAATTAATGTACAGAAATCTCTACAATTCCTATAGTAATACTAATGATGAAAAATCTGAAAACGAAATTACAGCAACACTCCCATTTACCATTGCAACAAAACAGTAAAATATCTAAGAAAAACCTACCTAAGGAGACAATTGACCTTTATGCAGATAATTATAAGACACTGATGAAAGAAATTAAAGATGATCCAAAAACATGGAGAGATATACCATGTTCTTGGATTGGAAGAATCAACATTGTGAAAATGACTCTACTACCCAAAGCAATCAACAGATTCAATTCAATCTTTATCAAACTACCACTGGCATTTTTCACATAACTAGAACAAAAAATATCACAATTTGTATGAAAACACAAAAGACCCCGGATAGCCAAAGCAATCTTAAGAAAGAAAAACGGAGCTGGAGGAATGAGGCTCCCTGAGTTTGGCCTGTACTACAAAGCTACAGTAATCAAGACAGTATGGTACTGGCACAAAAACAAAAATATACATCAATGGAATAGGATAGAAAGCTCAGAGATTATCCCACGCACATATCGTCACATTATCTTTGATAAAGGAGGAAATAATATACAGTGGAAAAAGTACAGCCTCTTCAATAATTGGTGCTGGGAAAACTGGATGGGTACATGTAACAGTATGAAATTAGAACACTCCCTAACACCATACACAATAATAAACTCCAAATGGATTAAAGACCTAAATGTAAGGCCAGACACAGTCAAAATCTTAGTGGAAAACATAAGCTGCACACTCTGTGACATAAATCAGAGCAAGATCCTTTTTGACCCACCTCCTAGAGAAATGGAAATAAAAACAAAGAAACAAATGGTGCCTAATGAAACTTAAAAGCTTTTGCACAGCAAAGGAAACCATAAACAAGACGAAAAGACCACTCAGAATGGGAGAAAATATCTGCAAATGAAGCAGCTGACAAAGGATTAATCTCCAAAATTTACAAGCAGCTCATGCAGCTCAATATCAAAAAGAACAAAAAGCCCATTCCAAAAATGGGCAAAAGACGTAAATAGACATTTCTCCAAAGAAGATATACAGATTGTCAAAAAACATCTGAAAGGGTGCTCAATGTCATTAATCATTAGAGAAATGCAAATTAAAACTAGAATGAGATATCATCTTATACCGGTCAGAATGGCCATCATAAAAAAATCTACAAACCGTAAATGCTGGAGAGGGTGTGGAGAAAAGGGAACCCTCATACACTGTTGGTGGGAATGTAAGTTGATACAGCCACTATGGAGAACAATATGGAGATTCCTTAAAAAACTACAAATAGAACTACCATATGACCCAGCAATCCCACTCCTGGGCATATACCCGGAGAAAACAATAATTCAAATATTGTACATCAACAGATGAATGGATAAAGAGGATGTGGCACATATATACAATAGAACATTACTCAGCCATAAAAAGAAACAAAATTGAGTTATTTGTAGTGAGGTGGATTGACCTAGAGTCTGTCATACAGAGTGAAGTAAGTCAGAAAGAGAAAAACAAATACCATATGCTAACACATATATATGGAATGTAAGAAAAAAAAAAAAAACCTCATTAAGAACCAGGGACAAGATGGAAATAAACACTCAGACCTACTTGAGAATGGACTTGAGGATATGGGGAGGGGGAAGGGTAAGCTGTGACAAAGTGAGAGAGAGTCATGGACATATATACACTACCAAACGTAAGGTAGATAGCTAGTGGGAAGCAGCTACATATCACAGGGAGATCAGCTTGGTACTTTTTGACCACCTAGAGGGGTTGGATAGGGAGGGTGAGAGGGAGGGAGATGCAAGAGGGAAGAGATATGGGAATATATGTATATGCATAAGTGATTCACTTTGTTATCAAGCAGAAACTAACACACCATTGTAAAGCAATTATACTCCAATAAAGATGTTAAAAAAATAAAATAAATAGAGTAAAGTAAAATCATAGGCTTCCCTGGTGGTGCAGTGGTTGAGAGTCCATCTGCTGATGCAGGGGACACGGGTTCGTGTCCCGGTATGGGAAGATCCCACATGCCGTGGAGCGGCTAGATCCATGAGCCATGGCTGCTGAGCCTATGTGCCCGGAGCCTGTACTCCACAACGAGAGAGGCCACAACAGTGAGAGGCCCGTGTACCACAAAAAGATTAAAATAAAATAAATAAAAATAAAATAAAATAAAATCACATGTTGTATCACCAATAACTGGAAATCACTTCAATATTTTGTGCTTATATGTACACCTGCTATTTAAGCCATGAAAGCTAATATTAACCATAAACCTAACTCATATAATTGGGCCTTCAATTATTATAGAACTTCAATAAAATGGAAGTGCTCATAGAACTCATCTATCATTACATCTACACCTGACTCCACTAGCATCATACTTATGGTCTTAGGTGATCAGATGGACCTGACCCCATAGGTCAGGGATTTAACTACTCTTATTGTTAACAATTTGAATTATTCCTCTGAAATTGGTGCCTCTGGTCACACTAATTATTCAAGCAACTCAATTTAGCCCAACCAAAGTCAGCTCTGTAAAATTCTTTACTTGGTGCCGTAATGGGTGTGCCAAAGGTGGGTGGGTAGAGGGGGTGACTTTATCCAGTATCAACTCAATTCTTTATTAATGTTCTAATTCAAGACCCCTTCCTTTGACTTCCAGAACACAGAGTAAGCTTTAATATTTTTATAGGTATTATTTAAGGCTAGTTTGAAATTTCAGAGATGATACATACAAACACAAACTAGTAAATATTAATTATAAATTTAAAATAGTTTTTATTTGAATAGCACTAAAACCTATGGATTTTTAAAAAAATTTACAACATTTCCATAAGAATATTTAAAACTGTAGGAGATGATTTTAAGAATATGTATATATTTAATAATGGTGAATAGGCAAAGCCAGGATATGAGAAAATAGAAAATAAATGATGCTGCTTCCCAGCAGAAATATTAATATGCACATTAATGTGTTACTGGAATTGGATCAGAACAACAAAATAATCAATGTGAGTCGAGTCCCATATTTAAAACATCTTTTTTCCTTTATTAAGAGTGTAATATATAAGCATGCATCAAAAACCACCCTTGAACTCTTATTCCTTTCAGGTTCATTTTTCCAGATCTTTATCTAGAATATATTGACCTCAACTAGTTTTATATTAGAATTCTTGTTTTCCATGGTCTTAAATATTCTCAATAGTATAAAATTTTGCATGTTAAAAAGTAAAAGTGTTTTCTTGTGACAAAGGCATACATTGTGAGAGACACATGGGAGTGCTGCATCTCATTCAATCCTAAATCACTTTAGCTGAAGCAAAAACTTATAAGAAAATATTATATTAACTTTAATAAGAAAATTCACTTAACAGTAGAAAATTTCAATGACCCCATCTCATCTAATATTTAATAGTACCATCATGATCAGTATGATATTACTCATGTCTTCAGTATGATATTACTCATGTCTTCCTTCTTTCTTCAGATATTTTTTGGCCTATGACATAAAGGCAATTCCACAAAAAATGGCCATGTCTAAGTAAACAAAATAATGTTTTCTAATAAGCATGCAAATATATTACATGGATGTACCATAATTAATTAAATTACTCAAATTTTAATTTATATATATTAAAATAATATTTTAAGTTTTTGCTCTCATTAAAAGAGCATACAATATAAAGAGCATATTTTTTGATGGGGTCCAGTATATCAATTTTTTTCCTTTACTTATGCTAATGCATTTTGTTCTGAGAAATCCTTAGATTACCCAGTGTCGAAGATTTTCCCCTTTTATTTTTAGAATATTTTTTCAGTTTTATATGTAAATATATAATTTATCTCATTATTATTTTTTATGATGTGTGGTAAAAGCTGAGATTTATTTTCAATTATTTTGCTCATAAAATATTCAATTGTTCTTGTATCATCTGTTGAAAAGACTAGAGTTTCTCTCAGTTGCCTGATCTTAGTACTTTTGTTCAAAATAAAATCAACTGACTTTATATATTTGACAGTATTTCTGAACTGTTTACTCTGCTTTATTCTCTTTATACCCACCTTTATGCTAATGTTAAATTGCCTGGGTCACTGTCTTACTTTGTATACAGTAAATCATAACTTTAAATTCTCCATCTTTGATTTTCTTTTTTGAAAATTGTTAGCTAATCTAGTCCTTTGGCTTTTACATACAAATTTTAGAATCTACTTGCCAACCCTAGTTAAAAAAAAATAGAATTTTGACTGGGTTGGCATTGAAACTGTAAATCAGTTTGTAAAAAAATAACATTTTGAAAATACTGAGTCAAAATTACTGTCTTCTGTTTCAAGGAGACAACTTATCTCTTTGTTTTATTTAATTCCTTTAACCAATATTCTGTAGTTTTCAGCATGTATACAGACATATCTCATTTCATTGTACTTTTCTTTATTGTGCTTAAAAGACATTGTGTTTTGTACAAATTGAAGGTTTGAGGCAACCATGCATTGAGCAAGTCTATTGATGCCATTTCTCCAACATTTGCTTACATCAAGTCTCTGTGTCACAGTTTAGTGATTTTCACAATATTTCAAACTTTTTCATCATTATTATATTTGTTATAGTGATCTGTAAATAGTGATCTTTGATGTTACTATTATAAAAAGATTACAGCTTGCTGAAGCCTCAGATGATGGTTACAATTTTTTAGCAATAAAATATTTTTTAATTAATAAAATAATTTTTAATTAAGGTAGGTACATTGTTTTTTTAAGTAATACTATTACACACATTATAGACTGCAGTATAGTGTAAACATATCTTTTGTATGAGCTGGGAAACCAAAAAGTCCAAGTGCAATATTCACTTTAATGTGATGATCTGGAACCAAACACCAATATCTCCAAGGTTTGCCTGGATATTAGAATTGTGAAAGGCAAATTCAGGACTGTGCTGCCAAATTAATCTGTTGGTTGACTCTTTATATGGTTATTGTCACAATTATGTCACCTCTTAATTAGAAACTCTCATGCTTAGAAATTTCATTGCATTAATCTCAGAATTTTTGACTAGTTAATAATAATACTAACTAATATTTATTTTGTGCTTATTATGTATTGGGTTGTTTCCAAAATACTTTACAAACATTTTTGTCAGTAAGGCCAAAAATCCTATGAAATGAATGATATCATCATCCTCATTTTACAGAAGGGTAAATTGACATGTGTTCTTATATATTGTACTAAATGTATAAAAGTGGCAAGAGTGGGCATCATTGTCTTCTTCCTCATCTTAGAGGAAATGTTTTCAGCTTTTCACCATTGAGTATGATGTTAGCTGTGGGTTTGTCATATATGTCCTTTATTATGTTGAGGTATGTTCCCTCTATGTCCACTTTCTGGAGAGTTATTATCATCAAAAATTCTAGAAATAATAAATGCTTGAGAGGGTGTGGAGAAAAAGGAAGCCTCCAACACTGTAGGTGAGAATGTAAATTGGTGCAGACACTTTGGAGAACAGCATGGAGGTTCCTTAAAAAAACTAAAAATAGAGTTACCATATGATCCAGTGACCCCATTTCTGGGCATATATCCAGAAAATATGAAAACTCTAATTTGGAAAGATACATGCACCTGAATGTTCATAGTAGTGCTGTTTACAATAGCCAAGACATGGAAACAACCTAAGTGTCCATCAACAGACGAATAGATAAAGAAGATATGGTATATATACAGAATGGAATATTACTCAGCCATAAGAAATAAAGAAATAATGTAATCTGCAGCAACATGGATGGATCTAGAGATTATCATATTAAATGAAGTAAATCAGACAGAGCATGACAAATGTCATATGATATCACTTATAAATGGAATCTAAAAAATGAAATTATTTACAAAACAGAAATAGAATCATAGAGATGGAAAACAAACATATGGTTACCAAGAGGGAAAGGGGGAGGAGGGATTAATTAGAAGTTTTGGATAAAAATATACACACTACTCTGTATAAAATAGGTAACCAACAAGGACCTACTGTATAGCACAGGGAACTATACTCAATACCTTGTAATAACCTATAATGGAAGAGAATCTAAAAAGTGTATATATAT
>NW_020175414.1:1698430-1724476 GCF_003031525.2 Neophocaena asiaeorientalis asiaeorientalis | reverse complement strand
TATATATATATATATATATATATATATATATATACATATATATGTATATATATAACTAAATTACTGTGCTGTACACCTGAAACTATCAGTAACACAACATTGTAAATCAACTATATTTCAATAAATAAATAAATAATCTAGCAACAAATCAAAATATTTTAAATGTATATGTCAATACATACATATACTTAAAACATATACATAATTATATACATAAACACAACAAAATTCATTAAGGTAGAACAAAATTGGTAAACTGGACTTCATTAAAACTATTAGTCTTCAAAACCTTCCATTAAAAGTAAATGAAAAGCAACAGTGGAATAAAATGTTTACAAAAAGTATATAAGATCAAGAACTTGTATTCTGTGTATCTAAAGAAAATGTATAACTCAAAAATGAGATAAACACAATAAAAATGTTCAGAGAGGTAAACAAATGTCACATACCCACACAGATATACATATGACTAATATGCTCAGGAAAAATTTTCAGTGTTTCAGTCATCAGGACAATGCAATTTCATATTAAAGTCACAACAGGTAACACTACACACTCCCCAGAATAGCCAAAATTAAAAGATGGACAATGCCAAAAGCTGGTGAATATATGCAGAAACTAGAGCACTCATACATTGCTGGTGTAAATATAAAATTGTGAAACCAATTTGGAAAGCAGTTTGACAATTTTTTACAAATGTAAATATACACTTACTAAATGCCACAGCAATTTCACTCCTAGATATTTAGCTAAGAGAAATGAAAATATATTTCAACAACAACAAAAAGTGTACAAGATTGTTCCTTGTAGCTTTCTCTTAAAACCCCAAATTGGAAACAATCCAAGTATTCATAGGTAGGAGAACAAACACATAAATGGAATACAGTACAGGAATTAAATGTTTAAAAAATGACTATAGACATCACATCAATGTGAATTTATCTCTAAAATATTACACTATTATATAAGTATATTATTCCATTCATATCACTTTTAAAATTGGCAACACTAGTCTAATGTGATAGTAGTCAAACCAGTGATTTTCTGGGCTAAGGAGTAGAGAATTGGCTCCAGCAAGCTCTTGGAGATGATGGGAACTTTCAATATCTTAATTGTGGTATATATACTAGTTTGTCAAAGCCCATCTATCTGAACAGTTATAATCAGTGCATTTTATTGTAGGGAATTTACATTTTAATAAGGTGATGTTGTCAAATTTTAGAAATAAACCAGGAATAAGATATAGTAAAATCCCATTCTGACAATTGTTCATAAGTTTAGAAATCAATTGGTTCAATCCAGATATAAAAGTTAGAGTTCTAGGAAAATTGTCTTCACTAAATAAATGAGGAGGAAAATAGCATTATGCATATGATTGCAGATAATAGTACATGATTATGAATGCAAAAGCATCCCTATAGCTTTTTATCTATAAGAATAAGATATAGATATCTTTAACTGAGCAAGGATATAGAAAATAAAATTTAAAACATACAACACAAATATGCCCACATTTAACAATCTTGATAATTGACATTACTTTGGAAATTTGTGGTAATTTTTGAAATTGTAAAGCAAGTTATTGTCACATTATAGATAATGTCTAATTAGTACTCTAGGATAATATTGGATTCTATTTTTAATAAATTATTTACCTATTCATGTGTTATGTATTTATATAGCAAAAGTTTCTATTTTTTATTCTTTAGAAGTAATTCCTACAGGACATGCAGAGTTAAATATATTATTTCGTTTTAGATTGAAAAGAAGAATATTTGATGGTGTTTATTTTTTAACAATTGAGTTAGCCTTCTGATTTGTATAAGTAGGTTGAATTGTTTTCTGATTTTTATAAGTAGAGTGAATACACATAAAGTCAGAGTTAGTCATAACATTTAGTTTAAAACCCTCATAAATATTATTCTTTTTTAAACTTTGAGAATCATTTTTGAGGTAAACTATAATCTTGAAGAAAATTAGCTTAACTTCAGAAACTCCTCTCCTTCACTGCTAGTATTTGTTTCTATTTAAATATGTATTTTGTGTTAAAGTTATAAAGAAAATCATTATATTTTAAAACACTGAAAAAAAGTTTTACACACATTGAAGTCTTTTATTTGGGAAGAAAGAGAGTGCTATTAACATTTTAGGAAGATCTATAGAAATACATGAGATTTTCAAGGAATCACTTATGTGAAAACTCTCATTATTCAACATGTTATATTCCATATGAGAAAAAAGTACAGAAGTGAATATTAATAATTATAATCATAATAATAGCGACAACAAGAATAGAAAGTTTTCCTGTTTGGAGCTGACAAATGTATATTGATACTCTCAGCACACAATACCTATTACCCGGAAGAGTTGCAATTACATTTTTTTTTTTTTTGCTTTTAATTAATGTAGTTTCAGAGTTAAAGAATAAGGGGAGCTAATGTTTCTCTAAAAGAAGGACTTATGACGAAACAATTAGGAGTTGATCAAATGCTAAACGTGTTGAAAAATTTTTTGTGTGTTTGTGGACAAGAGGGAAAGTTTAAAGTTAGGGGAGTGTGGTAAGATACCAAATTCTAAGTATTTTGTGAAGAAATAGAAGGGAAAGGACATGATCAGTTGCAAGTAAAATTGTCTTCTGGGAATAAACAAAGCAAAACAAAACTTGTGAAAGATTTGTGAACAGGAAAAATATGTTGTTACCCTTTTCCAATAGGTTTGCTTGTTTTCTATGTGTTTCTTGGTGCAGTAAGAGGGAAGAATCTCATCGTAAACACCTTTGATAGTCTGTAGAACTATGGGAAAGAAAACAAATGAGGACCAAAAAAGAATGCAGAAAGTCCAAAGGAAAGAAATATGACAAACAAATCAAGATCATAAGAAACCAGTATAGTTGTTTCCAACATGTCAGTGTTGAAGGCATAAAGTTATGAGACAAAGAGAAGCATTATGTAATAAAAATATTTCAAAAAAAAAAAAATCAAACTGAAGAGTGATGTAAAAACTGGAAATAGCTTAGAATTGGAGCAATTTGAACTTTAGGTACTTATGGCAGGGCTTTATACCAAAATCTCTTAGATGCTACAAGAGGGGATATTTATGTTTAATTATCAAATGCCTATCCTTAAGAATATAGTGGGTAATCATGATCCAATAATATTCTAATGAATAAATGAATAAAACTTTACCTTCACACATTTAGGCATCTGTACTCTTAATACTCTCTCCATTTTCTCCTCTTCGTTAAACCAATGATTCTCATATTCCTTTATTCAGGCCACTGTCTACTTACCCTTCAGATGTCACCTTAGAAGTCATGTTCTCTACATCAATACACCTCAAACCATCCCAGACTGGGCTAGGTGACTCCCTATGTGATCATATATTATTCCTCACACTACATTTTATTATCCTTTGTATCTCATACTAGCCTTTGATAGTAAGGATAACGGCCTTGTTATTCTTTGAACATAAGCCCTTAAATGTTACTTAACATATAGTAGGGTCTCAAAAATATTAACTGAATGAATAAATTAAAATTTTGGGGAAAATGAGCATGAGGAGAGGCATGGGGAGAAGATAATGGAGTCTGTGAGATAGGAAACAGTAGGTATCCATGAGATTGTTAGATATAAATGGAGTCCCTGAAAACCAGCCGAATTACCTAAGGATCTGCTGGAGTAGGACATGTCAATATGCTCATATGTTTTAGTACAGAAGCAATAATGTTTATGATGGAGGAAAACAAAGAATTTAAAGATAATAGGTGATGAGTCAAGTATCAGAAAGAAATATATATATAAGTTGTAATGTTGGAATTAGAAAGTAGAGGATTGACAGCAGCTCATGGACTTTTTATTTTATTTTTTTTAACATCTTTATTGGAGTATACTTGCTTTACAATGGTGTGTTAGTTTCTGCTGTATAACAAAGTGAATCAGCTATACGTGTACATAAATCCCCATATCTCTTCCCTCTTACGTCTCCCTCCCACCTTCCCTATTCCACCCTCTAGGTACACAAAGCACCGAGCTGATCTCCCTGTGCTATGTGGCTGCTTCCCACTAGCTATCTATTTTACATTTGGTAGTATACACTATCATGGACTTTTTTTAAAATAAGGAAAACTATAACTATAGACAGATTAAGTGTTGCAGATAAAAAAAAGAAATTGATGAAAATTAATTTAAATTTCTACAATCAAATATGAAAGCAAGTATGACTGAGACAAATTTGGACTTAAGATTTTAGGCAACCCTGTCTAAGTAAACTATCAAATACATTCACAAATCAAACAAAAAATTGCTCTTTAACATTATTTTTTCTTCTTAACAGTATTCATAACTGACTAACATTCAGTCTGTCACTGAGCGTGTTTGTATGAGTAAGATTTTTTTAAAAGTTACAAGTATGACTCTAAACCAGAAGCATGGTGGTAGCAGTAATTCAAGTAATGCATTTGAAAGTAAAACAGTTAAGGGTAAATTTCACTGGCTGGATTCTGCACAAGTCTTTATTTTAATTTAATTGAATTAATTCATTTTTATTTTTTCCAGGTTTTGAGACATAATTGACAATATAACATTGTGCAAATTTAAGATATACATGATAATTTAACATACGTATATATTGTGAATTTAGTACCATAATCAGGTGAGTTAAATCCATCATCTCACATAGTTATATTTTTTCATGGTGGGAATATTTAAGATCTACTCTTTTAGCAGCTTTCAAGTATGTAATATAGTCTTGTTAACTATAGTGATTACACTGAGTATTAGATCCTCAGAACTTATTCATCTTTTGACCAATATCTCGTTATTCCACTTCCCCACCCCCTGCCTCCTCACCCTACCCCAGCCACTGGCAACCACCATTCTACTTTCTGTTTCTATGAGCTTGACTTTTTTTTTTAATATATATATTTATATACATATAAGTGAGATCATGCAGCATTTTTCTTTGTCTGTCTGACTTATTTCACTTAATATCATGCCCTCAAGTTCCATCTATATTGTTGCAAATGGCAGGACTTTTTTCTTTCTCTTTCTTTCTCTCTTTCTTCCCGTTTTCCTCTTTCTTTCTTTCTTTCTTTGCCTGAAAAATATTCATAATCAAAAGAATAATATTCACATTTTCTTTATGCATTCATCCATTCCATGTGTTAGCTATTGTGAATAATGCTTTAGTGAACATGGGGGTGCAAGTATCTATTCCAGATAGGGATTTCATTTCTTTCAGATCTACACAAAGAAGTGAAACTGCTGAATCATATGCTAGCTATATTTAAAATTTTTTAAGGATCCTCCATATTGTTTTCCACAGTGGCTATAGCAATTTACATTCTCACCAACAATGCATGAGGGTTCCCTTTTCTTTCATCTCCCCAACATTGATATCTCTTGTCTCTTTTATAATAGCCATTCTCACAAGTATGAGGTAATATCTCATTGTGGTTTTGATTTGCGTTTCCCTGATAATTAATGACAGTGACACTGAGTATTTTTTCATGTACCTGTTAGTCATTTGAATGTATTCTTTGGAAAGATTTTTCTTTAATACCTTTGCCCATTTTTCAACTGTATAATTTATTTATTTATTTTATTTTTTATTTTTTGCTATTGAGTAGTATGAGTTCTTTATATATTCAATATTTTGTATAATTACCCCTTATCAGATATGTGGTTTGCAAATATTTCCTCCCATTTTGTAGATTGTCTTTCCATTCTTTTGACTTTTTTTTTGTTGTTGTTATTTTTTGCTATACAGAAGCTTTTTAGTTTGACATATTCCCATTTGTGTATTTTTACTTTTGTTGCTTGTGATTTTGGTCCAAAAAAATTGTTGCCAATATCAAGGAACTTTCTTCCAATGTTTTCTTCTAGGAGTTTTACAGTTTCAGGTCTTACTTATAAGTCTTTAATTCTTCAATTCAACTTTTGTGAGTGGTATAAGATAGGAGGTACAAGTTATCTCTTTTGCATATGAATAGCCAGGTTCCCCAGTACCATTTATTGAAGAGAACACATTTTCTCCAAGAGGTATTGTTGACACTCTTTTCAAATATTAGGACTATATATTTATGGGTTTATTTTGGGGATCTTGATTTCATTCCATTGTTCTATGTATTTCATTTTACAAAAATACCAGACTGCTTTGACTACTCTATCTTTGCAGTATAGTTTGAAATCAAGATACATGATGACTCCCATTTTGTTCTTTTTTCTCATGGCTGCTTTGGCTATTTGTAGTCTTCCATACAAATTTTAGGATGTTTTTCTATTTCTGTCAAAAATACCATTGGAATTTTGATAGAGATTGCATTGAATCTACTGATGTCTCAGGGTAGTATGGACATTTTATCAATATTAATTGTTCTGATCCACAAATATGCCATATCTTGCCATTTATTGTCTTCTTCAATTCCTTTAATCAATGTCATATAATTTTCAATACACAGAACTTTCAATTCCGTGGTTAAATCTATTCCAAAGTATTTTATTTATTTTTGATGCTATGTAGATGGGATTGTATTCTTTATTTCTCTTTCAGATATTTTGTTGATAGTACATAGAAATGCAACTTATTTTTCTATTTTGAATTTGTATCCTGCAACTTTACTAAATTTGTTACTTAGTTCTAACTGTCTTTGGGTGGGGTCTTCAAGATTTTCTATATATAAGATCATGTCATCTGTGAACAGAAAATGTTACTTCTTTTTTTCTGATTTGGATGTCTTTTATTGCTTTTTCTTACTTAATTGCTCTGGCTAGGACTTCTAGTTCTATGCTGAATACAGTGGCAAGAGTGGGCATCCTTGGCTTTTTCCCGAATCTAGAAAGTTTTACCTTTTCACCCTTGAGCATGATATTAGCTGTGGGATTATCATATATGGCCTTTATTATATTGACATATATTCTTTGATACCCAATTTGCTGAGAGCTTTTATCATGAAAGGTTATTAAATTTTATCAGTTTGTCTGTACTTATTGAGAATCATATGATTTTTACCCTTCATTCTATTAATGTGATGTATCACATTTGCATACGTTGAACCATCCTTGCATTCCAGGGATAAGTCCCTTTTGACCATGGTGTATAATCCTTTTATTGTACTGTTGAATTTGGTTTTCTAGAATTTTCTTAAGAATCTTTGCATTTATATTCATCAAGGATACTGACCCTTGTATTCTTTTCTTGTAGTGTCCTTATCTGGTTTTAGTATCAGGGTAGTGCTGGCCTCATGAACTGAGTATGGGCATGTTCCTGCCCCTTCAATTGCTTTTCAATCCCTTCAGAAAGATTGGCATTACTTATTTTTAAAATACTTCACAGACTTCACCAGTGAAACCATCTGTCTTCAGCTTTCCTTTGTGAGAGGACTTTGAATACTGCTTCAGTTTCTTTAGTAGTTATTAGTATGTTCAGGCTTCTTATTTCTTTCTAGTCTTGGTAGATTGTATCTTTCTAAAACGTTACCCATTTCTTGTAGGTTATCACTTCTGTCTGCATATAACTATTCATAGTAACCTCTTATGACCCTTTGTATTTCTGTGGTGTCATTTGTAATTTATCCTCTTTATAATTTTGAGTCCTTGACTTTTTTCTTGGTTAGTCTACCTAAAGCTTTATCAATTTTGCTTACCTTTCAAAATACCAACTCTTAGTTTTATTGATTTTTCCTATTGTCTATTTTATTTATTCTGCTCTAAACTTTATGATTCCTATCCTTCTGCTAACTTTGGGCTTAAATTTTAATTATTGGTGTTAAGTTAGGTTTTTTTTCTGTAATCTTTATTTTAATGTAGGCATGTATTGCTCTAAACTTTACTTTTTAAAAAAAAACAGTTTTATCATAGTGTGTCATGGAGTAATCTTCTTTGGGTTGACATTGCTTGGGGTCCTTTGTGCTTCCTGTACCTGGATGTTCATGTCTCACACAAGATTTGGAAAGTTTTTAGCTATTATTTATTTAAATCATCTTTCTGCTCCTTTCTGTCTCTTCTTCTTCTTCTGTGACTCTGTGACACAATGATCACTTGCTTGATGGTGTTGTATACTTCATGTCGGCTTTCTTCACTCGTTTTATTCATTTTTTTTCTTTTTGTTCCTCTAATTAGCTAATTTCAAATGATATGTTTTCTAGTTTGCTGATTCATTCTTCTATATTATCACATCTGTTGTTGTAGATTTCTATTGATTTTTATTTTTTAGTTCTGTCTTGTATTCTTTAGCTCCAGGATTTCTGTTTGGTACTATTTTATGGCTTCTATTTCTATATAAAACTACCAAATGTAAAGTAGATAGCTAGTGGGAAGCGACCACATAGCACAGTGAGATCAGTTCAGTGCTTTTTGTCCACCTAGAGGGGTGGGACAGGAGGGTGGGAAGGAGACGCAAGAGGGAGGGGATATGGGGATATATGTATATGTATAGCTGATTCATTTCATTATAAAGCAGAAACTAACACACCATTGTAAAGAAATTATACTCCAATAAAGATGTTAAAAAAAAACTTGTTATTTTGTTCATGAGCTCTTCTCTTGATTTTATTCAGTCATTATATGTGTTTTGTATTTTATTCAGTTTTTAAATGATGATTATTTTGAGTTATTTGTCATCAAATCATAGATCTCCATTTCTTTGAGGTCAGTTATTGAACCTTTATTAGCTTCCTTTGGTGTTGTCATATTTGTCTCATTCTTCATGATCCAGGTAGCCTTCCATTAGTGTCTATGTATTTAAAGGGGCAAATACCTCTTCCAGCATTTAAAGACTGGTTTTAGCAGATAAATACATTTTTACTTGATGCCCAGGCTGTTGATGATGTCTGGAATCACGATTGTGCTGAGTTAGAGCCAGATATGTGGCTGTCATTGGGGCACAGAGTGTCTCCTGCCTCTTCCCTGTGCCAGCAGTCCTGCTCATAGATAATGGCTGGGAGGAGGTTGATTCCTAGTATATGGACAATTTAGGATCTCTTGGGGTGGAGATAGAATTTTTTCTCACTGGGATTCTGGACCCTCAGGACTGCTGGCAGACTGGAATCCTGTGGCTTTTAGGAAACTGAAGCCATGTAGAGGGCACTTTCAAGATCTCCAAGTATGCAGACAGGAGTTTCTCCTTCCTGGTCCCTATGCCAGCATGTTTGCTCACACACTGTGGCTGGGAGGGAGCTGAGGCTTAACATAGGGTCCTTTCAGGATTTTGGGGGACACAAATGGGAGTATCCCCTGCCTGGTCTCTGTACCAGAATCTGCAGTCTAACCAAGTTTGGTGGACTTACCTCTAGGGGCTCCCAGACCATACCAGGTGAGATAGAGGCTGCTCATGGGCCAGTTCAGGGTCCACAACCAGGACCAAAGTCTGTATGTGTGTTACCCAACACACAGGTGGGCATGACTATGCCCACCTCCCTTAGCATATGGTGTTAGTCACAGAGTTAAAGCTAAATGGAGGTAAAACCAAGTTCTCAGAAGCATACAGTTGTGGCTGGGTTTATAGACAAGACCATAGTCAGAGGGTCAGTCACCTGGGTGAGAATCTGCCTTCTCAAGATGGCTTTCCCCAGTCCTGGAATACACCAGCTTTCATGATCTCCTATCTGAATCCCAAAGCTACCACAAAGGCAATTTTGTCCATGAATAGAAGGCAAATGATTGTTTTTGAGGAGGAATATGGGCAAGGAAGTCTTATTTGTCCATCTTGCTGACATCACTCCTTTATTTTAATTTTTAAAAGTCTTAACATTGTACAGATACCACAACTTTTATTTACATGTTTTTTTTTTCTCCACGTTCCATTCACTATGGTTTATTCAATATATACATTTTTTTGATTCATAATGTATATAATTTGGAACAAATGCATTTATGTATAAGACAATTTCTATTCCTACATGCTATTAAATTATGCAAACCTAACACAAATCTCTATAGAACCTTAAAAAATATTCCAATAATTGGATTATTTAAAGTCTTTCAGAAGCACTTAACTTTTTCCTTAAAATATATTGAATTGTTAAGAGCCAGTTTGAGAAATCTGTTAATAAAAAGCTAATAACAGTGTAAATGTACCACACAATTTATTTTGGAAAAAAATATCATTTGAAAAATTCTTTATGGAGTCAGTTTATAGAGATTGATGCAATATAATAAAAAATATAAAATGAATAATACACAGATAGATATTTATATACACAAACATATGCATATACATGTATATATGAACCCAATAACCCAAATGATAATGTAATGTAAAATAAAATAGTTTGGCTTGATTTATTCTTTATAGGCTCATTTACATAGATTGATTTTAGATTATAGATCTGCATTTTTTTTTATCAAGAATATGATATTACAGGAAGCTAACACTAGGCCATGGAAACAGAAGTAAATGAATAAAAGTCACACATTTTGAAGTTTCATATGTAGAAAATAGAAAGATCTACATAAATATAAGTAAAATATAGCAACGGAAGTTTGGAAAAAGGGAATATAGGGGACAGATCAAAACCTAGAGTGACTAGAGTTTAGCCACAGGTTTCCTGCTGTTCATATAGATTATTAGCTACTTTTTGAAGTGTTAATTAGGCACAATGATAATTAGGCACAGATCTTCAATGTCTTTATTCCTCTAATTTTGATGCATTCCACCTTGAAAGGGACAAAAAGGACATTTTATTAAAGAAAACCCTCTCTTAGAGAATCAGTAACCTGTGTAATATAATTTCCAGAAAGACAAGGACACAATTGTTTGCCAAATTAAATTTTTCCTTCCAAAAGTATAACAGTCAACTTAAATTTTATGTTCCATAGTGAAAGAATATACGAGGAAATTGTTTAATTTGAGTATTTATTTATTACTATTTCTTTGTATGGTGTGTGTGTGTGTGTGTGTGTGTGTGTTTGTGTGTGTGTATTGGTATATAGACTAGATAAAGATGAGATTTTTGTTTCTGTCCCTTCCACATGAAAAGATAAAATTATGTATTGTGTACATTATGTCACAAAACAAGGAAGGGTAGAAAATTTGAAAAAAAAATTCGCTAAAAGCATGGTCACAGAATTTAGACAATTGTATTTAGTAAGTAAACCCAAGCTACACATAAATTTCCTAGAAATATGGTGTTTTTAAAAACTTTGGCTTTGGTCAGACAGATTTGAACTTGAATCAATTTCTGTTTCCCCTGTGTTTCCTTGAAAAAGTCACTCATTTATTCCTGAGTTTGTTTTCTTACTTGCAATGCAAGGATCAATAAACCAGTTTTCATACATTTGTACCCTTAAATAGGAAGCCATATATAAAGGTATAAACACAGTGTTATAGTAGACAGACAAAAATGATAGACATTATTTTTATTGTCACTATTATTATTGTTGTTAATTGAAATTGATACTTGAATAACAAATCTTGATAAGTAAATTATAAATTATATTAGAAGGATTATTTAGATTTTTTTTAGTAGTTAACATAGAGTTTAATATGCTCAAAATTAAATGTGACAATAAATGAGTAGCTTATTCCACTGCAGAGTATTATCTATTTTTCTTGGAAAGGATTGGTATTCTAGTTATTTTGTAAGTTGTGGCTTGCTACGGTTTTCCTAATCTCATTAATTGCATTTCCAAGTATAAAGTTCCATGTCCTCATTTATAGTAAATGTCAAAGTGCACTGCACATAAAACTTTAAAAACATTTTGGACATTTTTTTCCTTAAAGATTTTCCCTGGTCGTTTTTCATCCAATAGTACTTTTTCCATACTTACACACATCTTGTCATATACAAATAAGGGGTGACCACTGGCACACAGAATCACAAAATCAAAGTTTTTCATTACAGCAGACACTAAATCATCCAAAGGAAAGATTATGTACTCTTTATTCTCCCTTGTCCAAGTGGTAGGCAGTGCTCCATATGGTTTTCATAAAAATAATAGTTTATATATTATCTATATGAAAAATGGCTTTTCTTCTTTTAATTCCAACAACAGATATAAAACCAAAAAACCTATCCTATCAAAGACAAACTGCTCACATAAACCAAAGAGTTTAAGATGCGTGAACTGAAATTAGAAATTCACTGCATCACTCTTCAAAGCAACTTAAGTACAGTGCTTGATAATGATGTTATTTTGTTCCTACTGTTGACACAGTTTTAGAAACAGTTACTTCCAGCTTATATTGACATATTATCATCAATTACGTTTCACCATCTGTGGATCTAATTAAGTTTACCCTTAAATTTGATTTTACCAGACGTCATTCACAAGCAAGACATGTTTACTAAAGATCCTTTTTGCAAACAGAAGAAGTAGAAAATAAGTTAAGATGGTCCTAAATAATTTTGATGTTAACAAATTAGGCATCAAAATTACTTAAGTTAGACTATTCTAAGAGTGGTGGCTGGCTATCCCAGAATAGGGCAGTTGTTGTAAGGACTCCAATGAACACCAAGAACATTTTTATATTTCATTATGTAGAAAGGTGGTAAAATTCATTTCCTTTCTCCTTCTCACTTTAATGTTCACTACACAAGTGTAATAAAAGTTATATATTTTTTAGATTTTTCAAAAGTTGCACCTCCTTAGAAATATTGGTAATGCCATACTTGATTTTTCATTTTCATACATATTAACTCAGTGCCCTTGACCAAGTAGGCTCTTAATAGCCAGTTTAAAAATGAGCAGTGCAATGAATGATGAAAAGATGAAATGACATTTTTCCTCCAAAGTTTGTTTAAATGAATATACTTAAAATATGCTTTTTTATTTTTAGATTTCATGTTATTGAAGAAATGAGAAAGCACACAAAGAAACAAAATAGAACATGAAATAAGTAGGGGAGCAGGGATATGATTAAGTATCATCTTTCAATCACTTTGGATTACAAAAGCAGTATTCAGGCACTATTTATTTATGGTAAAATATATTCCTCTTATTAAGGGTACATTGCAAACTACTTTTGACCTAGAAAAAAAGGGCAAATAATCCAGAAAAGGGAAATGTGGCAAATAATGACAAATAGAAGACTTTTACTTATTTAATTATAAAACTATTTTCTAAAAACTGAGCATAAGCATAAGGCAAAAAAAGAAAAAAACAATATTCTATTTAGTGACTTTTCACTGGACCATATTTGCAGGTAATCCCTGCACAGATTAATGTAAATTATATCTCTAGGCTTACTTTACAAATAAGTGATTTGTTGGATGACAGTAAGCATCCTGCAGAAGGATATTCTATTCCAGTCACTAGGCTGAATTATTGTAAAGAGGAATATTCAATCCCCAAATAAAGGCATTATCTAGTATACTCTTCTAGTATTCCTGTGAAAATTGGTGGAAGAATTGCACCTCTAAAACAATGTTAAGAAAATCACTCAGGTGTAATTTTATTTTCAGCAGATATGCTCTCAGCAATCAGAAGAAAATATATGATTACATTTAAAGATGTCTGTGAACAGATATATAGAAATAATTTTAATATTAAAACAAACCAATATATGAACATTATACTACTAAATTTTATTTGAAAATAATCAAGGTTTATAAAGTTATTTACTTGTTTTAAAGCTAATCAGATCCCAATTTATACTCATACTGTCAGAGAATATGGATCTCTCATCACCTTCATCACATCGTCATTAGTAAAATTAATAAAAGCTAAAAATCAGAGAAGTTGGACCTAGTATTATGAATGTTTTAAAGGCATTAATTTTTATTACCAGTAAACTAGATCTTTTTTTCACTTTTTATATCAGTTGATAGAAATCAAGAATTATCTACACGGAGCATATTGTTGTTAAAAATAAAAAAACAATAAGTATATAAAACACTGGGTATTTAATTACCCAATGAAATACCTTCTGAGCAAAGGGACTGGCTTCACTAATGGTGTAGTAAGTCAACTCTTATAAAATTGCCAAACAGAAAATCTATACGCAAACGGCAAAGGCGTGCCTAAGTTGTGAACATTTAAAATGTCCCTGTCTAGAATCCCAGGCAAATTCATATTTCAAAACATGAACATGTAAAACAGTGTGATCAATATTGTATTGAAGCCTCTAAATACAATTCCTAAAACCCATAATCAAGTGCTAATAGCTACACTGTGGTCAATAAACCCTGGAACAGTATTTCACAGAACGAAGGCCTGGAGGTTTATCAACGTCTGTAAAAATAGGTTGTACAGGGAGATGCAGGAGAGCTTTATCCTGTCGTTCAGAGATGAGAGATCACAGATTCAAATCTTAGAATTACAATGACTGAAGTGTGTGTGTATGCATGTGTGATCTTTTTCATAAAGGGTGTTGACCTCTATCTCCTGGGATTTCCCATCTCACTTATTATGTCATCTTTCACTTTGTTTTGATTGTGTGGTGTTATAGCACTATTTTAACATCTTCATAGCAGGTGGACTTGGAGAGGTAGTGGTACCCAATGCATACTGAACTGTGAACATGCAATACTGCTCTGGTGAGAATCATGAAATCATGGGGATTAATGATTTAAGAGAAAGATCTGTGGATAACTTCTTAATTTATGGAAAAAGATAAAATAAAAACAGCACATATGTTACTGAATTTTAGATTAAACTCTGGTAATCATTTTGTTCAGGTACCAGCTTTGTTTGCTTTCCATCTTCTTACTCAGTTTCAAAATATCAGATTTTTAAAGTGAGCACTTCAACTGCCACAGTTGTAGTTTATACTGCAGACTTCTTTTTGGATTGAAAACAAAATACTCATTCACTGCAGTCATTTACAACAGCAACCATGTATCCTTTCCAAAAGTTATCATTCTTTAAAGCCACATCCACATGGCATTTAGCCGCCCTGCTTCCTGTATGCCAAGCACTGTTGTAGTTTATTTATCATTGAATTCCCCATAACTTGATGAATCAAAAGCAATTTTATGCTAGGAAATATGCTAAAGTCAAATATATTATCTTTATTTTATTCCCATATCTTCCTATATTACAGATGAGAGAACAGAAACACAGGTATTTTCTTAAATCCACACTAGTAATTTACAGAACCATAGTTAAAACCCAGGCTGCCCAACTGCAGAATGTCATCATGTCAGTCAATACACAGCACCATCAGCCATTCACAAAAGACAATTAGCCATTGGGGGCAGAAAAGGGTGGGTGTGGAGTAGAGTTAAAGCTTTTTGCTTCCTCATGAATAAGGCATTAGTGGACATACTTCTTCCTCCTTAACTTGTTGATAGGTAAACTTAGTTCTGTGGAAGCCAAAGTAGAAAATTCTAGAGAAGGTGACTGATCAGTGCTGTCAGATGTTGCAGCAACATCCAGAAAATGGAAAAAGATTTAGCGAAAAGTAAAGTTTTGGAGATTTTAACATAAGAGGCAGAAATCAGATCTCTGTCAGTGGTAGGTAAATGAGATGGTGAGAAAGAGAAAATATGGGATTTAGACTATTTAGGGAGATCTGGATGAAAATGGGGACAGTCTGACTAGCAGCTGGAGCAGAACATGAGTCATGGCAGTGAAATCATAAGCTTGCTTTTTAAGTTTGAAAAGGACACAGGAAGAAAGTTTCATAATGAAGCATTGAGTGATCTCAGAATGAAGTAAGGCGACAACATGGTGTTTATAGACTTTTAAATAGGGGTTGAGAAATTATAATTCTTGTATAAATTAATATTTTCCTATTCCTATGTGATATCTGATCAAACCATCTATTTCTTTAAAAGCCTAGACTCAGGTGGAATCACAGACACTTTGAATGGTGTTGTCATTCTGAAAATGCTTTGTTTTATGAAGACCCAACAACTTTATTATTATTATTATCATTACTTTTAAAATAGCACATATTATGAGAAAAAAAATAGTTCGCTGTGCCCTACGATGTACGTGTATGTGAACAATCTGGTTATATCAAATGAAGCTTGAATGGCCCTTCTTCTTTTTTTGAATGAAAGTTGTACATTCAAAATAAAATTTCCTGAGAACACAATTTTCCTTCAAGAAACTAAATTGTAAATAAAACTCAAACAGCACTAGGGTTATATACAATAAAAAGGAGAATAATTATATTGGTAAATAGAAACTATAGGTTCTTGAACAACTTTTTAAAGCAGGACAGGTGACACCAATACACATTTTGTTATGCTTATATCTATGTAAAGTGTGAAATTCCTCACTTCTTTTTCCTTCCTCTAGTATTTTGGGTAAAGAGCATTGGTGGGGCTTAACTTGATGATTTTTAGTTCATGGATAATCAGACCTTGAGCAGCTCTATGTAGACCTGGGGGGAGTCACCATGGACTTGGAGAAGTCTATAGTGACTGATGAGACATTGTGTCTCCCCTTACTTTGGGGTGTAAGGGCAAATATGAATGAAAAATTAAAGATTTCATTCTCATTCTTGAAAAAAAGAGGAATCATGTTTTTTAGAATATTCACCTTAGAAAATTTGTAATTATAAATTCATTATCTGTCTCTGAAATGACTATAAATCTTGTTATGCTCTTGTAAGCCTCTTTCCATCTTTCAGGTCCAGGAGTATTTTTCTCAAGGAACTGGGAACCATCTCCTTGAAATATAAACATCAAGTGAGATAGTGTCCCTCCCAGCATCTGTGGTAGGGTAAGAGACTAACTTAGGTGGGCACCTTGTTCCAAATTGCAAAACTACCTCTTGTCACAAAGAAATGAGTTCATTTTCCTATAGATAAAGTCAATATGCCAACATAGATGACCACATAAATTTTCAAGTGATTTTAGGATGGCTTATGAATGACAAGTGATGCTGTTGAGTCATCTTACTTGAAGACTAGTTATTATTTATCTTGAGAACATGTAAGTAACAGGCTCTATCTGCTTGGCTGTATAAAATGATGAGATTTCTTCCTGTTTTTGCAATCTCTTATCAAATTTCCCATGATGTGAACCATTTATGGTTCAATGATTATTGAATAATATTTTTTGTTCTCTTCTACATTTGTGGGGAGGTTTTCTGGGTTGGGAAGGGACTTGGTTTTTAATTATACTTTTTCCCAACAGAAGATAAGGTGAGATAATATTATTTTGGGCAAAAGATAATTACTTCAGGTTAGGTGAAAGCATGAACTTTTGCTTTATAAAACATTGGTAGAGAGTTTAAAATATATGCTGATTAACAAAATGAGTAGAGCTTGACTGTCAAGTCATCTGCCTTTCTATTCTTAAATAGCTTCCCCCCACCACACATTTGCCAACCAAACCCCATTTTGTGGGTTCCCTTACCAACTATTTTCATTTAAGTCTGGATGATGGAAAGTATTGCCAGGAGATTGGGGAACAGGAGAAAGGAGGAACCTATTGTATTTCTCTCCCTCTTTCTGCTCTTGGCAGCTTCTCCCAAAAGTGGTTGCCTTTTCTTCATTGACTCAGCTCTCACTCACTGAGCAGCCCCAATTCTTGGGCCTTGGTACAAAACCCTTCCTTGGTTTCTTCAGTTTTGTTTTTCTTTTTTTTAATAGATCGTTATTGGAGTATAATTGCTTAACAATACTGTGTTAGTTTCTGTTGTACACCAAAGTGAATCAGCCATATGTATACATATGTCCCCATATCCCCTCCCTCTTGAGCTTCCCTCCCATCCTCTCTATCCCACCCACAGAGCGACCTCCCTGTGCTATGCTGTGGCTTCCCACTAGCTAGCTATTTTACATTCGGTAGTGTATATATGTCGATGCTACTCTCACTTTGCCCCAGATTACCCCTCCTACCCCGTGCCCTCAAGTCCATTCTCTATGTCTACATCTTTATTCCTGTCCTGCAACTACGTTCATCAGTACCTCTTTTTTTTTTTTTTTAATATTCCATATATATTTGAAAATGCTTTGTTTTATGAAGACCCAACAACTTTATTATTATTATTATCATTACTTTTAAAATAGCACATATTATGAGAAAAAAAATAGTTCGCTGTGCCCTACGATGTACGTGTATGTGAACAATCTGGTTATATCAAATGAAGCTTGAATGGCCCTTCTTCTTTTTTTGAATGAAAGTTGTACATTCAAAATAAAATTTCCTGAGAACACAATTTTCCTTCAAGAAACTAAATTGTAAATAAAACTCAAACAGCACTAGGGTTATATACAATAAAAAGGAGAATAATTATATTGGTAAATAGAAACTATAGGTTCTTGAACAACTTTTTAAAGCAGGACAGGTGACACCAATACACATTTTGTTATGCTTATATCTATGTAAAGTGTGAAATTCCTCACTTCTTTTTCCTTCCTCTAGTATTTTGGGTAAAGAGCATTGGTGGGGCTTAACTTGATGATTTTTAGTTCATGGATAATCAGACCTTGAGCAGCTCTATGTAGACCTGGGGGGAGTCACCATGGACTTGGAGAAGTCTATAGTGACTGATGAGACATTGTGTCTCCCCTTACTTTGGGGTGTAAGGGCAAATATGAATGAAAAATTAAAGATTTCATTCTCATTCTTGAAAAAAAGAGGAATCATGTTTTTTAGAATATTCACCTTAGAAAATTTGTAATTATAAATTCATTATCTGTCTCTGAAATGACTATAAATCTTGTTATGCTCTTGTAAGCCTCTTTCCATCTTTCAGGTCCAGGAGTATTTTTCTCAAGGAACTGGGAACCATCTCCTTGAAATATAAACATCAAGTGAGATAGTGTCCCTCCCAGCATCTGTGGTAGGGTAAGAGACTAACTTAGGTGGGCACCTTGTTCCAAATTGCAAAACTACCTCTTGTCACAAAGAAATGAGTTCATTTTCCTATAGATAAAGTCAATATGCCAACATAGATGACCACATAAATTTTCAAGTGATTTTAGGATGGCTTATGAATGACAAGTGATGCTGTTGAGTCATCTTACTTGAAGACTAGTTATTATTTATCTTGAGAACATGTAAGTAACAGGCTCTATCTGCTTGGCTGTATAAAATGATGAGATTTCTTCCTGTTTTTGCAATCTCTTATCAAATTTCCCATGATGTGAACCATTTATGGTTCAATGATTATTGAATAATATTTTTTGTTCTCTTCTACATTTGTGGGGAGGTTTTCTGGGTTGGGAAGGGACTTGGTTTTTAATTATACTTTTTCCCAACAGAAGATAAGGTGAGATAATATTATTTTGGGCAAAAGATAATTACTTCAGGTTAGGTGAAAGCATGAACTTTTGCTTTATAAAACATTGGTAGAGAGTTTAAAATATATGCTGATTAACAAAATGAGTAGAGCTTGACTGTCAAGTCATCTGCCTTTCTATTCTTAAATAGCTTCCCCCCACCACACATTTGCCAACCAAACCCCATTTTGTGGGTTCCCTTACCAACTATTTTCATTTAAGTCTGGATGATGGAAAGTATTGCCAGGAGATTGGGGAACAGGAGAAAGGAGGAACCTATTGTATTTCTCTCCCTCTTTCTGCTCTTGGCAGCTTCTCCCAAAAGTGACTGCCTTTTCTTCATTGACTCAGCTCTCACTGAGCAGCCCCAATTCTTGGGCCTTGGTACAAAACCCTTCCTTGGTTTCTTCAGTTTTGTTTTTCTTTTTTTTAATAGATCGTTATTGGAGTATAATTGCTTAACAATACTGTGTTAGTTTCTGTTGTACACCAAAGTGAATCAGCCATATGTATACATATGTCCCCATATCCCCTCCCTCTTGAGCTTCCCTTCCATCCTCTCTATCCCACCCACAGAGCGACCTCCCTGTGCTATGCTGTGGCTTCCCACTAGCTAGCTATTTTACATTCGGTAGTGTATATATGTCGATGCTACTCTCACTTTGCCCCAGATTACCCCTCCTACCCCGTGCCCTCAAGTCCATTCTCTATGTCTACATCTTTATTCCTGTCCTGCAACTACGTTCATCAGTACCTCTTTTTTTTTTTTTTAAGATTCCATATATATGCTTTCACATACAGTATTTGTTTTTCTCCTTCTGACATACTTTACTCTGTATGACAGACTCTAGGTTCCATCCACCTCACTACAAATAACTCAATTTTGTTTCTTTTTATGGCTGAGTAATACTCCATTGTATATATGTGCCACATCTTCTTTATCCATTCATCTGTGGATGGACATTTAGGCTGCTTCCATGTCCTGGCTATTGTAAATAGTGCTGCAATGAACATTGTGGTACATCTCTCCTTTTGAATTATAGTTTTATCAGGGTATATGACCAGTAGCAAGATTGCTGGGTCATATGGTAGTTCTATTTTTTGTTTTATTAGGAATCTCCATACTGTTTTTCTATAGTGGCTGTGTCAACTTACATTCCCACCCACAATGCAAGAGGGTTCCCTTTTCACCACACCCTTTCCAGCATTTATTATTTCTAGATTTTGATAATGGCCATTCTGACCAGTGTGAAGTGATACCTCATTGTAGTTTTGATATGCATTTCTCTAATAATTAGTGATGTTGAGCATCTTTTCATGTGCCTCTTGGTCATCTGTATGTCTTCCTTGGTGAAATGTTTATTTAGGTCTTCCACCCATTTTTTTTAGGCCAGTCTCCTGCCCTCCAAAGCCCCCTCCAGGCCGCATGGGTCCTCGGGGGTATAGGAGGGAGGCCGTGGAGAGAAGGAGAGGCAAGCGGGAAAAGTGGGAGAGGAACAGAGGGTGTTTGCCTCACTCACTAGGACCAAGGGAGCCTGCTAAACTCCCAGGATTGTCCCCTGCCCTCCAAGAGCCCCCATCCCCCTGGCCGCATTTGTCCTGTGGGCATAGGAAAGAAGCCTAGGGGAGAACAGGAGAGGCAGGTGGGAGGGACCCTCTAGACTGGAGTAGAGAGAGAGGAGCAGAGGGCATTTTCCCAGCCCACTCGAGCCCAGGAAGCTGGCTGGGCTCCCAGGTAAGACCCACACCTGCCAAGACCAGGGGTCCGGTGCATGCCTGCACTCCTTTTGTTCCGTTGAGCCTAAGTCCCACCCCTCACAGCCCCCATGGCCATTTCCAGCCCTGTGGGTCCTAAGCAGAGGCCCCACCCACCGCTCAAACCTCACCCTTGCTAAGGTTCCTTCAGCTTTGAGGTGCACAGTATCTTCTAGGAATTGCTAACTCTGGGATTCCTCAAAATTTGCTGTTTGTCTTGGTGCTTATGACATTTTAAAAACTGAGTTTCTAAACTAAAATTCTTACCTGGTTTGGGCTCCTGTTAGTTTTGCACATTTAAAATTCTTATGAGGAATTTGAGTGTGCTAGTCTTTATGGTTTTCATGTTAGAAGAGATATAAAACTATCTCTCTCATGATAAGACTAAATTGTCCACTATCAGTCATATATTTTAAAACAAATTAGTCTCAAATGAAATCACCACTATGGAGATATATACATATCACCTGATAAAAAGAAATCATAGGAGGCAGAGGGGAAGATGTTGGAAGAGTAAGATGCGGAAATCACCTTCCTCTCCACAGATACACCAGAAATACATCTACACGTGGAGCAACTCTTACAGAACACCTACTGAATGCTGGCAGAAGACCTCAGACCTCCCAAAAGGCAAGAAACTCCCCATGTACCTTGGTAGAGCAAAAGAAAAAAAAAAAAACAGAGACAAAAGATAGGGACAGGACCTGCACCAATGGGAAGGAGCTGTGAAGGAGGAAAGGTTTCCACACACTAGGAAGCCCCTACACAGGGGGAGACTGCGGGTGGCGGTGCAGAAGGGAGATTTGGAGCTGCAGAGGAGAGGACAGCAACAGAGGTACGGAGGGCAAAGCAGGGAGATTCTCGCACAGAGGATCGGTGCCAACTGGAACTCACCAGACCAAGATGCTTGTCGGCTCACCCACCGAGGCGGGTGGGCCTGTGAACTGAGGCTCGGGCTTTGGTCAGAGCACAGGGAGAGGACTGGGATTGGCTGCGTGAACACAGCCTGAAAGGGTTAGTGCACCACGGCTAGCCAGGAGGGAGTCCAGAAAAAGGTCTTGAGTTGCCGAAGAAGCAAGAGACTGTTTCTTCCCTCTTTGTTTCTTGGTGTGTGAGGAGAGGGGATTAAGAGCTCTGCTTAAAGGAACTCCAGAGATGGGTGCGAGCCGTGGCTAAAAGTGTGGGTCCCAGAGACGGGCGGGAGAGGCTAAGGCTGCTGCTGCCACCACCAAGAAGCCTGTGTGCGAGCACAGGTCACTATCCACACCCCTCTTCCGGGAATCCTGTGCAGCCTGCCACTGCCAGGTTCCCGGGATCCAGGGACAACTTCCCCGGGAGAACGTATGGCGGGCCTCAGGCTGGTGCAACATCATGCTGACCTCTGCCGCCGCAGGCTCGTCCTGCACTCCGCGCCCCTCCCTTCCTCTGGCCTGATTGAGCCAGAGCCCCTGAATCAGCAGCTACTTTAACCCGGTCCTGTCTGAGCAAAAAACAGACGCCCTCCAGTGACATACACACAGAGGTGGGGCAAGTCCAAAGTGGAGCCCCTGGGAGATGTGAGAGCAAAGGAGCGAAAGGGAAATCTCTCCCAGCAGCCTCAAGAGCACTGGAGTAAAGCTCCACAATCAACTTGATGTATCCTCATCTGTGGAATACATGAATACACAACGAATCATCCCAAATTGAGGAGGTGGACTTTGAGAGCAAGATTTATGATTTTTTCCACTTCTCCTCTTTTTGTGAGTATAAATGTGTATGCTTCTGTGTGAGACTTTGTCTGTATAGCTTGGCTTCTACTATTTGTCCTAAGGTTCTATCCATCTGTTTTTTTCTTAATAATTATTTTCAATTTAATAACTTTATTATATTTTACTTTATTATATTTTAATCTTTTTTCTTTCTTTCTTTTTTTTCCTTCCTTCCCTCCTTCCTTCCTTCCTCCCAGCATCCCTCCCTCCCTCCCTACCTCTTTTCTTTCTTTCTTTCCTTCTTTCTTTCATTCCTTCTTTCTTTCTTTCTTTCTTCCATCTTTCTTTCTGTGCTTCCTTCCTTCCTTTCTGAGAAATATGCCAAGACACATATTAATCAAACTGTCAAAAATTAAATACAAAAAAAGCATATTAAAAGCAACAAGGGAATAATAACACACAAGGGAATCTCCATAAGGTTAGCAGTTGATCTCTCAGCAGAAACTCTGCAACCCAGAAGGGAGTGGCAGGACATACTGAAAGTGATGAAGGAGATAAACCTGCAAGCAAGATTACTCTACCAAGCAAGGATCTCATTCAGATTTGATGGAGAAATTAAAACCTTTACAGACAAGCAAAAGCTGAGAGAGTTCAGCACCACCAAACCAGCTTTACAACAAATGCTAAACGAACTTCTCTAGGCAGGACACACAAGAGAAGGAAAAGACCTACAATAATGAACCCAAAACAATTTAGAAAACGGAATAGGAACATACATATCGATAGTAACCTTATAAGTAAATGGACTAAATCCTCCCACCAAAAGACAAAGATTGGGTGAATGAATCCAAAAACAAGACCCGTATATATGCTGTGTACAAGAGACCAACTTCAGACCTAGGCATACATAGAGACTGAAAGTAAGGGGATGGAAAAATATATTCCATGCAAATGGAAACCAAAAGAAAGCTGGAGTAGCAATTATCATATCAGACAAAAGAGACTTTAAAATAAAAACTATTAGAAGAGACAAAGAAGGACACTAGATAATGATAAAGGGATCAATACAAGAAGAAGATATAACAATTGTGCATATTTATGCACACAACTTAGGAGCATCTCAATACATAAGGCAAATACTAACAGCCATAAAAGGGGAAATCGAGAGTATCACATTCATAGTAGGGGACTTTAACACTCCACTTTCACCAATGGACAGATCATCCAAAATGAAAATAAATAAGGAACCACAAGCTTTAAATGATACATTAAACAACATGGACTTAATTGATATTTATAGGACACTACATCTAAAAGCAACAGAATACTCATTTTTTCTCAAGTGCTCATGGAACATTCTCCAGGATAGATCATATCTTGGGTCACAAATCAAGTCTTGGTAAATTTAAGAGAATTGAAATTTTACCAAGTATCTCTTCCAACCACAAAGCCATGAGACTAGATATCCATTACAGGAAATGATCTGTAAAAAATACAAGCACGTGGAGGCTAAACAATACACTACTTAATAAGGAAGTGATCACTGAAGAAATCAAAGAGGAAAAAAAAAATACGTAGAAACAAATGAAAATGGAGACACGATGACCCAAATCCTATGGGATGCAGCAAAAGCAATTCTAAGAGGGAAGTTTATAGCAACACAAGCCCACCTTAAGAAACAGGAAACATCTCGAATAAATAACCTAACCTTGCACCTAAAGCAATTAGAGAAAGAAGAACAAAAACCCAAAGTTAGCAGAAGGAAAGAAATCATAAAAATCGGATCAGAAATAAATGAAAAAGAAATGAAGGAAACAATAACAAAGATCAATAAAACTAAAAGCTGGTTCTTTGAGAAGATAAACAAAATAGATAAACCATTTGCTAGAGTCATCAAGAAGAAAAGGGAGAAGACTCAAATCAATAGAATTAGAAATGAAAAAGAAGTAACAACTGACACTGCAGAAATACAAAAGAACATCAGAGATTACTACAAGCAACTCTATGTCAATAAATGGACAACCTGGAAGAAACGGACAAATTCTTAGAAATGCACAACCTGCCAAGAGTGAATCAGGAAGAAATAGAAAATATGAACCGACCAATCACAAGCACTGAAATTGAAACTGTGTTTAAAAATCTTCCAACAAACAAAAGCGCAGGACCAGATGGCTTCACAGGCGAATTCTATCAAACATTTAGAGAAGAGCTAACACGTATCCTTCTCAAACTCTTCAAAAATACAGCAGAGGGAAGAACACTCCCAAATTCATTCTACGAGGCCACCATCACCTTGTTACCAAAACCAGAAAAGGATGTTACAACGAAAGGAAACTACAGGCCAATATCACTGATGAACATAGATGCAAAAATCCTCAACAAAATACTAGCAAACAGAATGCAACAGCACATTAAAAGGATCATACACCATGATCAACTGAGGTTTATTTCCAGAATGCAAGGATTCTTCAATATAGGCAAATCAAACAATGTGATAAACCATATTAAGAAATTGAAGGAGAAAAAAACATATGATCATCTCAATAGATGTAGAGAAAGCTTTTGACAAAATTCAACACCCATTTATGATAAAAAACCCTGCAGAGAGTAGGCATAGAGGGAACATTCCTCAACATAATACAGGTCATATATGACAAACCCACAGCCAACATCATCCTCAATGGTGAAAAACTGAAAGCATTTCCACTAAGATCAGGAACAAGACAAGGTTGCCCACTCTTACCGCTCTTATTCAACATAGTTTTGGAAGTTTTAGCCACAGCAATCAGAGAAGAAAAGGAAATAAAAGGAATCCAAATCAGAAAAGAAGAAGTAAAGCTGTCACTGCAGAGGACATGATACTATACATAGAGAATCCTAAATATGCTACCAGAAAACTACTAGAGCTATTCAATGAATGTGGTAAAGTTGCAGGATACAAAATTAATGCACAGAAATCTCTTGCATACCTACACAGTAATGATGAAAAATCAGAAAGTGAAATGAAGAAAACACTGTCATTTACCATTGCAACAAAAAAGATAAAATATCTAGGAATAAACCTACCTAAGGATACAAAAGACCTGTATGCAGAAAATTATAAGACACTGATGAAAGAAATTAAAGATGATACAAATAGATGGAGAGATATACCATGTTCTTGGATTAGAAGAATCAACATTGTGAAAATGACTCTACTACCCAAAGCAATCTCCAGATTCAATGCAATCCTTATCAAACTACCACTGGCATTTTTCACAGAACTAGAACAAAACATTTCACAATTTGTATGAAAACACAAAAGACCCCGAATAGCCAAAGCAATCTTGAGGACGAAAAAAGGAGCTGGAGGAATCAGGCTCCCTGACTTCAGACAATACTACAAAGCTACAGTAATCAAGACAGTATGGTACTGGCACAAAAACAGAAAGATAGATCAGTGGAACAGGATAGAAAGCCCAGAGATAAACCCACGCACATATGG